>NW_006797481.1:3590073-3615199 GCF_000442215.2 Lipotes vexillifer | reverse complement strand
CCTCTTGAGCAAGCCACACTGACACCAGGAGCCTCCTTACCAGGCACCGAAACTGTTTCAAGATGTTTCAAGCCGAGAAATGGCCACCTGCACGCATTCTGGTCAAGATTTTAAGTTATCCTACCACTCAAGTCTCCCTGAGGAAAGTTCAAAAGGTGTTCATCTGAATCATTCATGCTTTTGTTATCCTTGACCTAAAGCAATCTGGTGGATTTTTCTTTTGGGGGCGTGGGGTAGAGAGGACAAACTTTTTATTAGAAAACGTAAAAAAAAAAAAAATTATATGCTCCAATATGTCAATAATTGTATGGATTTGTTTCTTATTGTATTATAAAACTATTTTTATTACTTTAAAGTTAAGTTCTAATATGAGGTATAATAAAATAAATAAGATTTATAAAATACCTACTGTCATTTTGATCAAAAAAGAGAACCAGGTATAAAAATATGACTTTAATCAACTACACTTCAATAAAAATTTTTAATAAATAAATAAAAATTAAAAACCCACAAGATATTAAAAAAAGATCAATTAATATTTCTTTTCTCCTTTTAAAAAATATAACTTTACACAAGTGCATAATTTTATCTTATGCATATATACAATTTCATTTGCTCACACAAGCTAAAGTAGTAAATAATACAGCTTGATTTACTGACTTGGTTTAAAATGCCTAAGCTAGAAAACAGTTACAGTAGCAGAATTTTGTTTACATGTATTAGTATGGAAAACCTTTTTTGTGATTTCAAGACCAGAAAATGCATATGACACATGAGAAGATGCACCTTCTTCAGTGAGAAATGTGCGAATCAACATCAACACAGAACTGCTAAAGAAAGAAAACCTATATAGTGTGGGTTATTTCACCTTCGCAAGCTGGGAGCCATTAAGTAATGGCTCCCTCCACTCCCCCCACCCCCTTCGGTGAAACACATCCTGAACATTGGGCCCACCTTTTCCAGAAGAATGTGCCCCACTGCCCCTCGGAAACTCCATTTCATTTACTTGGTTCAGTTAGTTAATGACGGTGCATTTTGGCTCAAACATCCAATTCCCTTTCATCAATCATGTCTTTCTGGACTGCCAGTTTCACAGCAATGATTACCAAGCCTTTCCAGGCGACATCCACAGACGTTCTCGAAGAAAAACCCAGATCCACTTCTCCGTTTAGGATGTCCTAGGGACCCATTTCCTCCACTATCCTTCCAAATGAAAATGAGTTATGTGAAAAGGGGAAACCCCACCAGAAAATGGACGTTGGCAGCTCAAGTGTTAATCTAGAATTCTTATTATTTGGTGCTGGAAAAAGGCATTGTAACAAGATGGGTTTTTTATACAATGCAAACATGGGGAATGCAAAACACTGGCAACCATGAAAATAAGATTTAATTTGGAATCACAACACACAGGGTTTTTTCTACTTTAAATTCTTCTTATTCAATCATATTTGCTATAAATATTCAATAGAAACAGTTTTCCAGGATTGAAATAGTCTTTAAGGAAGCAAGCCATGTGTGGTTTTTCAGTCAAGCATTTTCATGCTTCGCTAACTGTCAGGCTGTTCGTGTTCCTTGCCCAAAAAATATTCTTTATGACTCTGCTTAGGTCTCTGAAAAGCAACTTATTCTCTGGAGACTTGAGGAATCATCTACACATCACAATTCTATAGACATCAATGCATGAAGCATGTGGATGTGCTTTAACACAGAGGCAGACCTTCCATTTGGACATGGCCACCTGTCCACGTGTCACTGAAATTAATTCAGCCCATTGTGAGCGCCTGCCTGGAAGCCGGAAAGGCCAATTTCAGCTCTAACTCTGCCTCTTGTTGTGTAACTTACTGTTTAACTTTGGGTGAGTTACTTTCCCACAAAGGACCTAAGGTGTCTGATCTTCAAAATATGGAAGTTGGGCTCCATGAGGGATCATCAGAATACGACAGGTGGGCTAAAAATCTGTCTGCCACCTGCTTTTGTAAATAAAGTTTTATTGAAACACAGCCATGCCTGTGAGTTTACTATTGACTGCAGCCACGGGGCAGAGTTGAGTAGTTGTGACCGAGCCCATCTGGCCCCCAAAGCCTAAAATAGTTATTATCTACCCATTAACACAACAAGTTGGCCAGCCCTGGACTAGTTGATTTTTGGGGTCCTTTCCAATTCTAGAATTCCTTATAAATTCTATAAAACACCTAATATTTATATATTAATCCTTTCAATCGCCAAATCTTTATGGAGCTTCTCCTGTGAATTATACCTCGTGCTGCTTCGAAAGATACATATTATACATTAAGCAAACTTTATAATAGTTTCTCTTTCTTATAGGATTTAAATTATGTTAACAGCTCTTGGAAATATCCAAGGCAATATTTTGGGGCAAATGTCTTACGATTTGATTATCATCGTTAAATACAACATATCTTTTTTTCTACTATAAATATTTAAGAAGTTTAAAAAAAAGTACAGCGCAGGAGACATCGCATTAAGACATCATTTTAACAGATTGTTTAGCTTTGGTAATATAATTTGACATCTAAACATAAGCTGAGAAGGATCTCCCTCAAAACCTTTGATAATATGATTCATTGTCAAATGTTTGTTTTCGCTATCTGGCACTCATTAATTAATTCTTTTTAATATAGCTTGGATTTACTGATTTTGAAAAAGAGAATTATTCTTATTGATGTTGCTAAAATATCCAGGTGGCTTGAATTTCACCAACTAGATAGTTTAATCTAGCACATTTGTGTAGCCCTAATCAAATCTTTACTAACAGATGTGAGAAGCCCAGTACCGGAGCTAATGTTTGTGTCTCTATGATAATTAAATTAGCTCAATAAGGAAAGTAAATGAAAAATAATGACCAAAATTTTCCCCTAAGCTTGTGTTATAGTCTTGAAAACATGTTTTTCCTACCAAGTTTTTCAGTAATGAAACACAAATTGAGAACTTTTAATTTAAAGACATATATTTTTCAAGAACTAGTCATGCAGTAAATTGTTTATAATCAAGTAATCATGTAACACTTTTTTTCACCAGGAAGTAAAGCCTACAGCTAAGCCAAAATTCAAATTTGAGGTTTCCTGACAAATTCATTATAAAGAATGGAATAATCCTTTCTTTTGGCCAATAACATAGAAAACTTTCTTTTCTAAGTATTATCTCTTCATAGTATTTTCTAATGAATAGGAAATACCTTTCTCAGGTTGAATGATTATTTCCACGTATAATTAGTTCCTGCTTACAACAGTGCTGTACCAATGTCATGGCTCAATGAACTGGCTTTATCATTCATTAATCATAGCTTTCATTGAGCTCCAGGTGACAGTGCCCACCACAGGCCAAATAACTTCTCATTTAAAGGCAATTTGTAGAAATAGGAAAGTTTAGAAGTCTCATGTTCACCAAAGGATTGAAGAGTGTTTAAAAAGCCAAGATCGGGCATTTTATGGATGGTGAGTTCATGGAAGAAGGGTGGCTGATGGGTGAGGGCAGATGGCTTTCTGGGGAGGCCGTGTTGCAGCTGCAGGTCAGAGCACGCTGGATGGTGTTCCGTGTGGACATGAGACAATGCTGCCTCTGTTTCTGTCCCGCTGTACTCTGACCTTGCTGCAGGCAAAGTGGTGTTACAGCTGCACTTGCGGGATGGTCAGTGGTGGTGGAAATGGGGCCAGTGTGGTCCCCTCTCACCCAGCCCACATGCCTGCAGGTGTGGCAACCTCTATTTGTATATTTTACTGTATTTGTTTATTTGCCTGGCTAATCAGCTCGGGGTCACATTCCCAAGCTGGAGGTGTTCCTTCTTTGTCTCTTCCTAAGAGAAAGAAGGAAAGAAAGATGGAAATGAAAGAAAGAAAGAAAGAAAGAAAGAAAGAAAGAAAGAAAGAAAGAAAGAAAGAAAGAAAGAAAGAAAGAAAGAAAGAGAAAGAAGAAAGAAAGAAAGAAAGAAAGAAAGAAAGAAAGAAAGAAAGAAAGGAAGGAAGGAAGAAAGAAAGAAGAAAAGAAAGAAAGAAAGGAAGGAAGAAAGGAAGAAAAAGAAAGAAAGAAAGGAAGAAAGAAAGAAAGAAAGGTGCTTTCTAATTTTCTTTAGGTTCGGTGGTAGGTTGTCTTATTTTAAGACCTCTTAGGCAAGGAAAAGAAATACGACTTGACAATCAGAAAGTTTGTAGGTGTATCATTTAATGCACTGTAGGCAAAGTATCCATTGCAGTATACAAATAAAATAGCCCCTGTCCCAGTTCTGTGCTCTTAGTTTAATATATTCTCTTAATTTGGAAAGCTCCAAGACAAGGGTGCAATTAGTTTTTCTTTCATGAGGAGGGCTAGGATCCCTTTAGCTTGCTTACAAAAGCCGCGGAAAATCAATGTGTTAATTGCTTTCCACTGAATTGGAAATAATTTTTTTCCTGTTTCACGCAAAACAAAGTGCATTTGCCTGTTAGTTCATTCAAATGATGAAATTAACCATGTCTATAAGCGATGGGGCCCCTAACAGGCTAGTCCCAGTCCTAATGCTTTATTTACCTCATGTAATTCACGAAGGAAGAGCTTGCGTGTCCCATTGACCAGAGGAAATCGAAACTCCAAGAATAAGCTGCCCAAGTGAGCACAGCCTCAGTGGGGAAGCTGCCTTCAAGATACAAGCTATTTCTCCAAAGCACTTACTTGCAGATGTGTGGTTAACTTTCCACCCCTGCAAAGGGAAACCCATCCCTGCAAATCACAAACACTCAGGTAAGTCCACAATTTTTTTTGCAATTAATTCATTTATTCAGCAATTATTTACTGATTTCTTTTTATATGCCAGGCATATTTTTAGGTCTGAGGGAACAGAAGTGAATAAAATGTCCAAGATCACTAACTTCATGGTGTGGTGCTTATAGCCATAAAGTAAGCCCCAAAATATAAAGTGTATAAGATGATGATAAATTCTTCTTTTTCTTTCAGCTGGGAATATTAATCTTTTTCACGTCTTTATTGGAGTATAATTGCTTTACAATGTTGTGTTAGTTTCTGCTGTACAACAAAGTGAATCAGCTATACGTATACATATATCCCCATATCTCCTCCCTCTTGAGCCTCCCTCCCACCCTCCCTATCCCACCCCTCTAGGTGGTCACAAAGCACCAAGCTTATCTCCCTGTGCAATGCAGCTCCTTCCCACTAGCCATCCATTTTACATTTGGTAGTGTATATATGTCAATGCTACTCTCTCACTTCGTCCCAGGTTCCCCTTCCCCCGCGTGTCCTCAAGTCCATTCTCTACGTCTACGTCTTCATTCCTATCCTGCCACTAGGTTCATGAGAACCTTTTTTTTTTAGATTCCATATATATGTGTTAGCATATGGTATTTCTTTTTCTCTTTCTGACTTACTTCACTCTGTATGACAGACTCTAGGTCCATCCACCTTACTACAAATAACTCAATTTCATCTCTTTTTATGGCTGAGTAATATTCCATTGTATATATGTGCCACATCTTCTTTATCCATTCATCTGTCGATGGACACTTAGGTTGCTTCCATGTCCTGGCTATTGTAAATAGAGCTGCAGTGAACATTGTGGTACATGACTCTTTTTGAATTATGGTTTTCTCAGGGTATATGCCCAATAGTGGGATTGCTGGGTCATATGGTAGTTCTATTTTTAGTTTTTTAAGGAACCTCCATACTGTTCTCCATAGTTCACAATTTTCACATGAAACATGCTTTTGAGACAAGAGTGTGTGACTTGCATTGACTCACTAGAAGGCGCTCTAATGGGCCTGGTCTACAAATTTAAATATGAGTATTCCTTCAATAGGAAAAATTTATTATAATTAATATATCTAGAATAGATAAATTAATTCTTTTTCTGGGAACAGGAGCCTCTGGTTTATAGAATTGCCAATAAATCAGGTAGAGCAAGATGACATGAAATATTGAATATATTGAAACAAAATTAGTGAGACGAAGAAATTTGAATAAGTATAGGTCTGTAGACTATATATAGGTCTGTAGATTAGACGATAGTCCTGTGTCAATGCTAAGTTCCTGATTTTGATTATTTTACTGTGGCCATGTAAGAGAATGTCCCTATACTGGGAAAATAAACACTGAAGTATTCAGGAATAAAGCAACATCAGGTCTACAATTTATTCTCAGATGGTTCAGAAAATATATCTATATCTCTATCTCTCTATTGAGAGTGATAAAGTAACTGTGGTGAAATGTGAACATAGGCAACCTTGATGAAGGATATACGGCAACTCTTTGTCTTATCATTGTGACTTTTTCATATATAAAATGATTTCAATATTTAAAATGTAATTTTAAAAACTTTAAAATAAATGACCCTCTAGACTAGACATCCAGTTCTGGAGGGCACAGTGCCAGGGGTGTGGGTGAAAGACTGGAATGTTCTGAGACTGACCACTGCAGGAAACATTTCTCTCCACATGTTTGGAATTTAGTTTCTGAAAGCCAAAATGACCATAGTATCCTGATAGCTAAAATAGAATTCATTTTCCAGCAATTTATTTGAATGGCCACTGGAAAATATCTGTTTTACCAAACAATGAGTACCAACATAAAAAAGCAAACTGTTTTCAGATTAAATATTCAAGTGTAAAACTCTGTATCAACAATTAAATTATTGCCTTCCTTATAGACCAGTGTTTCTGTATGCTGAATTTTCAATGATCAATATCAAAATATTCCAATACATGTAGAAAGTGTGCAAACACCGTGGTTAAGCTTAAGAAGCACCTTTGGGAAAGAATATTTAAACCCAAGGGGAGGTAACATAAACATGGAAGGTAACTTCAGAACTAAACTAGGAATATTAAAGCATCATAAAATTTAAGAGCAGGTGAGAATATGAGTCTGGAAGAAGTAATATTCAATCTAGATTTCGATTCTTAATGTATGGAGTGTGTAATGCTTTTTAAGGTTGCCTTCTGTGTTCTATGTAAGATTTTCACTAACATTAATAAATTAAAAAAACGAATGGAGAAGATTTAAATGTCAAAATGCTACAGGTAGCAATTGGCGTCCTCCACAGTCCCCCCTGGCTTAGCTGGAACGTTAAGCACTTGACATTTAGGAAGCAGGAAAAGCCCTGGACTTAGTCATTGGACCCGAAGCCCCTCCCAGCCCTGGATCTGTGACATACGCAGAGTCACCAAACTGCTACCATTCTCTGGTCCTCAGTTTCCCCATCCATAAAGCGAGGAGGTTGGCATACATGACATTTATGATAACTTGTGGCTAGCACACTATGACCTGCAACATCGTGTTAGACAAAAGACGTGAGTTCCCAGGGAGGCATTCAGATTATGCCAGAAGAGAATTTTGTTGCTTTTCATATTGCTTGAAATCATTGACCTACAAACTAGAACTCAGAAATCTTCAGGTTACATGAATAGTGTTGTTTTAATGAGAATTTTCTTTGGAATAAGAGAAATGACAAACAAGCAAATGTACTTTCTTCTTAGGTTGAATGTTGGAATTAACTAAAAGTAACTCATTTATTAAATTTTTACCTGCATTAAAAAAACATTTCTTGTGCTGGAAACATTATTAGGGAGTTTGGGAGCTCCGTCTCTTTTCCCTACCTCCCAAGAAGAAGTTAACTAAATCTTGAAAAGTCACCCAAATGCCAGTCTTTCTCCTGCCACCTTCAATATTTTTCCACCTGTGCTCTTATTTATTTAACATTTTTCTTCTAATTGATTCATTTTTTTAAACCTCAAAGGCTTATAACAGCCTCATGCATACCAGTGGTGTGCGTATCATCCTTCAGGATAATAATGCCTTAAAGGTTGGTAATGATAATTAATATGTATAGTTTGCCAAATGTTGCCCCCATATATTAGCTCATTTAATCCGTACGACAACCCCCCAATTTTACAGGTGAGAAAATGGAGGCTTAAAGAGGTTAAACGATTAGCTGTAATTACACAATTAGTGATTAACTAAAATTCAAGTTCAAATCTTCTCATTCCGCATCCCATGTTCTCCTTGCTACACCAACAACGTTACAGATGCTAAGGCTCATGTTACATTTCCCTTCCTAAAAGCATTTTCCATTTCAGCTGTGTTCTCTTTTCCTAGGGTGGGGAAGTAGGGAATGTGCTCATTTAAAAGAAAAAAATCCAGGTTATAGATTATTTGTTTATCATTTACATACTTTACACTATACTTTCTACTCTATGCTAAGTAGTATATATCATATAATATATATTACATATCTAATTTTTCTAAAGACAGAAAGTTCTGACATCTTGGTTCGATTTTTGTTTCTAAACTCATGAGCCGAAAGACCTGATCTTGAGCTTCTATTAACCGGGCTTGTTTCCTAGTGAATGCAAAGCAAAATTGAATTCCTCTCCTCTTACTTAAAGAAATCAGATAAGTTGCTGATTGGAGTGAGATATTCTGATTTGCATTTATTTATTTTTAGCGTTAATCGACCGGGTTGGTGAGTGTGTCTTGGTTGAAAAGGAGTTAAAAATACAGTCAAAGAGATTTCCTTTCCTCCTTTCTTCCTGTGGATCATGACCTTTGGTTTTTTCAACTTCCTCAATTTAGATTCAGTAAATTGTCATAGAGTGCCACAACACCTGCTTCGGTACTTGAGAAATTGACTTTTCCTGCAAATTACCCTGATCAGTGACCTTGTCTTGGCTACCAAAGGGTTTGGAGAAGGAGGGAGGCTGTCCATGTGGCCATGCCCCAGCCCACGATTGGTATTTAGCTCTTTGAAGTTCACAGTTATCTATTTAACGTACAGACGTATTCTGAAAAAAAATGCCACATTATAATCATCAACTAGAAAACCCAACTGTCACCTCTTAGGGAAATAACACTCGATCTTACAAGGGATGGACCGCAGTATGATTTAAGAGCTTCCAATTATAATTTTCTTAAAGCGGGGACACTTGGTAGATGTGGCTCTTTGTCGTGAGTGACGATCTCAGTCAGGTCTCCATGTGAATAATCACGCAAGAGTGAAATGACGGAGGATAGAAAATGTGCGGCCAGCTCTCGGAAATTGTGTCTTTCAAAGTGTTTCTTTAGGAAGAAAATTTAAGATCGGTGTCTCCTGCCACACAGACGTTGGACGAGATCAAAGGTCACCCCTGGAAGCTCAGGAGGTAAAATTATATTTTTATCCTTTAGCTTTGATTTTTGGCGGCTTACTGCATTTAAAAAAAAAAAATTAATTGCTCTGTCCAGCCAACAGGTGTTAGCCCTCAAGTGTGGGCCCAGCGGCCGGCGGCTGGGCAGACAGCTTAAAGGCCCATAACTCACTGCAATCGTGAGCTTCCTCAAGTTGGTCCAGGAGAAAGTTCTAAAAGTACTGCAAGGCCAGATGACATGGGAACCTGTGTCCCTGTCAAATATCAAAGAAAAACAGACTGTAAAATGTAAACTTATAAAGCGTGCACTTAATTCTGACAAGCTTTTAGTATCAAGTTGCAGATTTTAAGCAATAAGGCGGCTTAGGCTGAAATCAGCCATAGGAAGCGGAACCTGAAAGCTCATTTCGAATTATATGGGGAGCCCCTGACTCATTTTTTCCACATCTGTTCAGTTTAATTTAGACAAGGAGTTTGATGCAACATTTCAGGAATCAAATTCACTTTTTACCTGTGATTTTTATAAATCCCAAGAGCCAAAAAAAAAAAAAGTTTTTTCTTGTTTTTCATGAAGTTTCCTACAGGTCAACTTGTATTCTGCAATTGATTAAATATTGAAGCATATTGAAAATATTGTTTCAAACATTGTCATGAAATGAAAATGAAAACTCAAGCTTTTTTTGGTGGGGCCATAGGTTTTTTCTTAAATAACTGAAAGTATAGGGCTTAATCAAATATTTGACCTCATCCTAAGTCGGCTTAGAATGTCTCTAGAAAGCCTCGTTTAACCAGGGCCACCTGTGCCATTTACACGGAAGGACAGAGGTTATGAGAGCTATGATACAAAGAGCATACAACAATCCTGTTGGTGATGAACAGAGATGGCATGGAAGAGTTGTCACAGCTTTAGTCTTCTCTGGATGGGCGGTGCATTGTGGGTATGTCAGCTCTTTGGGCTACGACAAAGGACTAATGAGGTTGGAACTGTGAGGCTGTCATGGAGTTACCTTTTGTCTGTTTCACCAATCACTGTTGTCCCATTTTTGATTGGTCATGGAGAACCAGGTGAGGAGGTCGGGGGCCACAGGGGAGAATGGGGGGTATCATAACCTTTCTACTAAGTAAATACTTTAGACCCACACATCCCACTGGTTATGGAGAAGGAAGGTTACCCTTGTGTATAAAATGGTAAACAACTGAAAAAAAAAATTGATGGGACATCCATGCCACGTGTTTGCACTGGTGGCCCATCAAGTTCACATCCAAGTCCTGGGAGTCAATGAAAGTCAACTACGGGAAGCGCCTAGTCCGGCTCGTTCAAGTCCATATTGCTGGGGAGCAAACTATTTCGAAGGTTCCCCAGGCTTTAAAATAAATACTCTGACTGGAGGGTTAGCTGTCTTCCCCACTTCCTCTCTCTTCCCACCCGCACCGCTCCAAGGAGCACTGGCTCGGTAGCCAGGCTGCTGATATAGCAAATGTGCTTTTCTCACATTGAAAGGAGGCGAAACTTCAGCATGTGAATTGTATTCTCCACAACATATGGTAGAGAAAACAGACAGTGGGAAGGGGAGTGATTTGTGACTGTTCAGCCCAATGTGCGTTCTATTGTGTTGCCAAAAATGATAGACTTAAATGAATCGCTCTTTTCGGAATTTATACTCGTGCCTTCTTCTCATTTTTAAAAAATGAAAATGAAAATCCTCATGTCCATGTAGAAATTCCCATTTATTTATGTGGTTCCCTGGCTTTCTCCCTCCTCCCCCTGACTTCCTTACCCCAGCAGAGCCGAAGGCATTTTGGATATGGAAACTGCATGTCCCTCTGTGGTCAAGATGAACAAGAAAAGGAGATGAAGTAAAAGGGGAGGGGAAGCAATTAGTGTGGAATCCTAAACTCCAGATTCTTCCCAGAAATTTTTATGGCTTTTCTTAGGCAGCTGAGGAGAGACTGGCTTTGCTTGGAGAAACTATTAAGCCTGCTGCAAATTAATTTTCGTTGGTCTACGTCTTCTGTTTTAATTTTGTCAATGGCAGCTCCTATTGTTGAGAAAAAATTAGTACCTTAATGCTGTCTAAACATAAATCTCATCTTCAATCTATTAACATTCAGCTGTGGTAAGAATAATTAGATGAAGTGTTTTTTAAGCATTATTTACAAATATGCTCACAAAAGAATGTTTCAAACAGGCATTTTCTTTAATGGATTTAAAGACAGGCGAATGAAATTAATCCAGAGAGTCTTGCGTTCTTAATTTTATGGCCTGTGGCTGGGGGGAGAGCAACTTGCTGCAGCCCCGATACAGTGCAGTACCACGCGAGCACATCACAGTGCCCCACGGAGAGGGAAGAAGCACGTTAGGCCAAGATAAGATTTAGAATGCCTACAGATCACGGAGACAGGCTGGAAATGATCCAGGGGTCACAGTGGACCAGACACAAAGTCACATATATAACCCTGTTTATAGATAAAGAAGTGAGGGGGCGGAGTGATGGAAGACACAGGGTTGTAAAACTAGGAGTTTGGAATAAAACATCTGAGGTAGGGTAAAACCCTAACGGTGGGCAGTTCTGGTTCTACCAAAGACAAGAGATGAGGAACGGTTTGAGGTACATCAAAGCAGAGCCACAAAATTTACAACAGGGTTGAAAACCTACAGCTATGAGGAGGAACAGCAGTGGGAATACAGAGATACATGGCATGGGGTGATTGAGCCTCCTGCAGAGACCAAGGAGTGCCCTCTATCGTGGCTTTCTGTGGGCATCAGAACTTAGGCAAGATGGCATCATAACCACTTGTGCCAGTTGGGTCAGGATCTTCACCCTGATGTCCAGGGTGGGCCCAGCCAACCTCTCCAATCAGCCCTACACACCTCCTCTCTTATTCTCTGCTCCAGCCAAACCAGACTTGCCCCTGTTCCCCCAGACCCTACACTTCCCTGACTGCTAGATAGGCCATGTGCCCACCCATCTCCAAACATCCAAGTCCTTCTAATGGCCATCCCTTCCACGGAGGCTTTCCTAAACTCCTCAGCCAGACTTTATCACTCCTTTGAAATCCTCTCCCACATCAGACCTTTGTGGCTTCCTTTACTTTTTGCCTTCTAGACTTTGCAAAGCCAACATTTTCATGGCTGGCTTTCACTGTGAGAGCTTACCTTGTGCCAAGTGCTTTACATGCATTATTTAATTATTCCCCCAGAAGCCATTAATCCCAGTTTACAGATGAAAAAAATTGAGGCACAGGAAGATTAAGTAATTTGTCCCACTGCTGATGGTCCCACTTGCTCACTGTAGTAGGCTGAAGTGTCCCCCCAAAACTCGTGTCCACCTGGAAACTGAGAATGTGACCTTATTTAGAAATAAGGTCACTGCAAATATCATTACTTAGATGAAGATGAGGTCATACTAGAATAGGGTAGGCCCTGAATCCAATGACTGGTGTCTTTATAAGAGGAAGAGAAGACACAGAAAGAAACATAGGAAAAATATCACGTGACAATGGAAGCCAAGATTACAGTGAAACAGCTACAATGCAAAGAACACCAAGGACTGCCAGCAGCCACCAGAAGCTGGAAAAGGCGAGGAAGCGTCCTTCCCCAGAGCCTTCAGAAGGAGTGCGCTCTGCCAACATCTTGATCTCTGACTTCCGGCCTCTATAACTCTGAGGGAATACATTTCTGTGGTTTGAGGCATTTTGTTAAGGCAGCCCTGGCAAACTAATACATACAACTTTGTTATCTCATCAGATCATGGTTAAGTGCCTTAATTTTTTTTTCAAAGAAATTGGATAAAAATGTATAAAAAATAATCAAATTTCTGCAAAAGCATTAAAAGAAAATGGCTAAAGAGATCTTACACTCCACTTAGAAAGGTCTAAAATATGAATCACGTGAGCTTATGTGAAAATCACTCCAGGTGAGCCTGGGGTGGGACATGGCAAATGGATGGATGGTGATTCTCCAGATTAGTCAAAACTAGGTGCCATAAGAGGCCAGTGTGACTGCTGATGGGGAGAGGTGTGACATGCACTTTAAGAGCAAACAGATGGTCATTTCAAGTAGCCCCAACCTGAAAGTTACAGGCATCGATGCCCCCAAATTCAGGCTGATTTGTCAATCAGTTGCTTCTCAGAAGGGCAGCTCTACCCCATGCTCTCATGTGTGTATCAGCCCAGGTAGGTTGGCAGTTATTTTGTGTTTGATTCTCAACCTGGGATGCTAATAACTGTCCTCCCCTTTCTGGATCATGAGTTTTCTCTGGGCAGCTGGGCTTTTTTTACTTACCTCTTCAGCACTTAACATAATTCTTCCTACAGCGTGGTGTCTCAGTAAATTTTGTTGAATCAAATTTCTGGGAGCAATAAAGGAAGACATTCCTCTCTGTCCTGGGAAAAACTTTATGGATGTGAGATGGAAAATATTTCGAATAATTATCATATTCTTCTAACACCCTACAGGCCCGTGTAAGTCTGACCAAAGCTTTCAGTATGAATAATAGCACTTAACCTAGGGTCTTAAAAACTATTCCCCAGCTACTTATATCAAACCAATCCACAGTTGATTGGAGGATAAATCAGCTAACATAGAAATATTTGTATCATGAATTACTCTTTTCCAAGAAAGTTCACATGCACTATCTCCCCTTATCCTAATCAGAGCTCTGGAAAGTGCATGGAGCAGGTATCAGTCCACTTTAGAGAAGAAGCAACTGAGAACAAGAAAGTTAAATAAACTTGTGGTACAGTTTGGGAATAGACTCTTCATGGGACTTCACTCTGGGAGGGACCTTAGAGAAACTTTCCACTTGAACCCCAGACCAGGGAAATGATGCTCAAACCTATTTTCTAATGGGCCCGGCAAGGACCACGGCAGCCAGGGGTTTGAGCAGGTATCTCAGTGAACATCAGAAGGTGGAGTTATGGGGTGGATTCAGCATGGTCCTGCCTGGCCACCAACTGGACAAGTGGCAGGCCCAAGACCCCTCCGGTCTTGACAGCTTCACCTCTAAAGTGAAAGGTTCGTAACATCTGGTCTTGAAGGGCATTCCCGCTTCTTAATGCTGAGACAAACCTAACCAACCTCCTTCTAGTCTTATGTAAACTTGGAAGTTGGGCTTCTTGTTTAGCCATTTGAATTATTTAATTTTTCCCCTTGAAAGATAAGCAGCTGATGTATCAAACACAATGGAATATTACTCAGCAATAAAAGAAGAATGGGGTTTCCCTGGTGGCGCAGTGGTTGAGAGTCTGCCTGCCGATGCAGGGGACACGGGTTCATGCCCTGGTCCAGGAAGATCCCACATACCGCGGAGTGGCTGGGCCCATGAGCCATGGCCACTGAGCCTGCACGTCCGGAGCCTGTGCTCCGCAACGGGAGAGGCCACAACAGTGAGAGGCCCGCGTACGGCAAAAAAAAGAAAAAAAAAGAATGAAATAATGCCATTTGCAGCAACATGGATGAACCTAGAGATTATCATACTAAGGGAAGTAAGACACACAAAGAAAGACAAATATCATATGATATCACCTATATGTGGAATCTACAAAAAAAAAAATGATACAAATGAATTTATTTTCAAAAAGAAATAGATCCACAGACATAGAAAACAAACTTATGGTTACCAAAGGGGAAAGGGGGAGGGGGAGGGATAAATTAGGAGTTTGGGATTAACATATACACACTACTATATATAAAGTAGATAACCAACAAGGACCACAGGGAACTATACTCAATATTTTATAAAAATTTATAAGGGAAAAGAATCTGGAAAATAATGGATATATAAGTATTATATGTACAATTGAATCACTTTGCTGCACACCTGAAACTGACACAACATTGTGAATCAACTACACTTCAATAAAAAAAAGTGAGGCAAATTTTATAATTTTGAGAAAACTTAGCATTCAAAATTGTGAGATATTTCTTTTTTTGTGAGTAAAAAAAATGCTAATTTCAGTTCCGCATCCCAAATTGGATGTAGGAGCGTAATTCGGTGTAGGGACTCTGAAGATGCTCAGAGAATGCTGAATAATATCTTTGTGGTTATATTAGGGAATCCCCAGGGTTGACAAAGCTTGAACTTGGCTGAATTTAGATTTTTGGACATTTATTTGACCATATTAATTGTAAACAGATCAAGAGGATGCAAATTAATTATTCCCTTGCGGAGTTTTGTTGTTTAACCAAAAAGAGAACATTTCTTTCTAAATAAATGACCTGTCACCACTGTATGCAGGTCTCTTCTCTGCAACCCATCTTCTACTCCACTGCTGGATTCATCTTCCTGATGTGTTTCCTTCTGTGTGTCTCTCATTTCCCCACTGGCCTTTAAGAGTGCTCCTTCCTTGCCAAAGAAAGTCCCAGTCTCACCTGTCCTGTCTCTTGGCCCCCTTTTCCCACTATGTCCCTCCATAAACTATGTCCTTGGCAGAGGTCCTGGAAGCACGTCCATTCATTGCCCTTGAAGAACAGGTGGGGACTCACCCTCACGCCTTTCCTCCCTTCTCCTCTTTGGCTGACCCCTCTTCCCCGCGCTATATCCCAGGTCTACTTCCTAGGGCCAGCCCAGTCCAAAATAACAGAAGCAGGGTCACGTCTGTGCCATTCCCTTGCAGCTTCTCATCTTCCTGTCTTTATGTCTGGCCTCCTCAGCAGGGCTGGAAGCTCCCTGAGGACAGAGGCCGAGTCTTCCAGCAAGACAATTGCTGAGGCCAGCAATTGCCTCAGACAGAAGTAATGGGCAACAGATAAAATAAACAAAAGACCCAGACCCTGGCTTAATTGGGAAAACGGTTTCTCCATGTCGTAATACCTTGGATGTGTCCGTGAGCCACTATTGAGTACCTAAATAAACTCAGCATTCCACTCAATTCCTTACTCTCAAACATTTCCTTTCTTATGATTTTATAAAAGATCCCTCATGTTTAAGGTATTGTTTTATTTCCCTCTCCTCTTCAATAGATTCTACATTTGAATCTCTTAAATCTGTACATAGAAATCAAACTAAACAGAGAAGTTCTCCAGGCTGTATCTCGGAGAGAAAGTCCTAGGACCGCTTCTTCTGTGAGTTCTGCTTCCTGCAGAAGGTATGGAGGCAGACGATGGAAACTCACACTCGAGGAATTTTTCTGTCATGGGAAAATGTTTGGTGCCCAAGAAAACATTGGCTTTGCCTGTAATTCAGGGTCAGAATGGACACCACCTCATTTCAGCATCACATGTTCCTCAGAATAGTTCCCATGCTTCAGCGTGTCGCCCATACAGCAGCAGGTAGGGGAAACTCAGCAGGGTTTGGCCTCCGTTGCACAGAAGGAATCTGAAATTCAAAGAAGATGCCATTTCTCCAGCTTGGGTCCAGATGAGCATTCAGAATATAACTCAAGACTTTCAAAAGATGATTCATGAGTTGGAGAAATTATGGTGCGGAATTTTTGAAGGGGGTGGAGAAGTAAGTTCCCATCCTCTCATTGATTCCAAACAAGTCTTCTCATGGTCGGAACCTGGAAGCATTAGAGTAAGTAAAATATTCTCTTTTTCAATGATAGGGAAGAAAGCCTTCAGGAAAGATTAGTTTTATGATTTTCTATAAAAGAGAATTATTTATTTCAGAGTAGGGAAACAAATATGCCAGTTGTTTAGTATCAATCTTTAATGGGTCCTATGTTTTGTTCTGATTTTTATAGTCCCATTTCCCCTTCTGTAAAACTGCGATGATTATATATGCCTTACCTCCTTCACAGGATTCCCAGCAGGATCAAATAAGATAAAATATAAGAAAGTATTTAAGAACGCATAAAGAACTCTAAATATAAGGGAACATTCTTTTTATTCTGTGAAGGTTTTAGATAGTCTTAATGATTGCAGGTTTCTTTAAAAGACCATGCTGAGTATTTATCTCTAAGTTTCACATCTAAGTGTGTTTAATATTTGCTGTATTTGTTTTCCGACTGTGCAAACTATAACTTTAAAATTATTATTTTTAAACAAAATGTTTTATATTCTTTAAACATAAAGATAACAGAACTTCAGCTTCAGAAGGTAAAGTCAGTGTACTTTTCTCTATCCCTCCCTCAAAATACAACTAAAAATCCTGGACATAATATATAAAACAAGCATAAGGAGACTCTGAAAGGCAGAGAGAAGAAGGCAGATGGGCTATAGGGGATCCCAGGACTTGAAAAACAGCACAGTGATGATTTTTCTTGTTGCCTCAGACATCCCAGACTGGGTGCTAGCAAAGCAGGCAACCTGCAAATACCAACAGATGCAGACAGAAAAGCCTCAGCAAAGAGCCTGCTCTCTCTAGCCAAGGGACAAGGAAAGGGCAGCCTCGCAAGAAAGTAGTAAACTTTTAGAAAACAACGACTCAGCTGTAACTAAATATCACAGAAAACACTGTGGCCCCAGCCCCACCCATGACAGTAAAGGCCAAGTGGGATTCTAGACATCATCCCTCACCAGGCTGCAAGAAAGTGTCCAAACCCCACCCCACCCTTGCTGGGGTGTTGTCAGAGATGGCCATGTAGCTGGGACTTTCATTCCCTATAGGGAGTAAGGAGTTCCCCACCCCAAACCCCCATGTCCCTGCAGGATCGGTGATGGTCATGTGGTAACCCTAAACTTCAAACCCCACCTGACAGTAATGAGATGTCCCCGCCACCCCAATCCACTGGTGGTGTCGGAAGTGTTGGGCTTGAAGAGTCAGGATAACCTTCTAATATTCAGAGGCCACTCCACTCTGGGGTGTCACTGGAGGCCTCGTGGGGAGCCAGAACTCCCACACCCTCCCAGCACTAACAAGAAGCCTCCCCCCACCTTTCAAATAGGCGTCAACAGAGGCCAAGAAGAAACCTGGCCGTAACAAGGTGGTACCTCTCTCCCCTTACCCTTCTCCTGCTGGAGCAGTGTCAAAGGAAGCCAACTGAAACAGAGATTAAAATAAGATCTAGTGTCTTATAACATTATGCTAAAAATATTCAGATTTCAATCAAAATCATTCATCATACCAAGAACCAGGATGATATCAAACTGAATGAAAAAAGACAATTAATAGATGCCAACACTGAGATGACAGAGATATTAGAATTTCTAAGATATGAAAACAACCATCATAAAAATGTTTTGATAAGAAATTATGAACAAGTTGAAACAAATTCAAAAAACAGAGAATCACAGAAAAGCCATAGAAGATACAATGAAGAACCAAATGGTTCTTCTGAAAAGTATAATAACTTTAAAAATTCATTATATGGGCTCAACAACAGAATGAAGGGAACAGAGGGAAGAATCATTAAATTTGAAGACAGAACAATAATAACTCCCTAATCTGCACAGTAGAGAAAAATTAGACTGAAAATAAGGGATCAGAGCCTCAGGGGCCTGTGGGACTTTAATAAAAGGTCTAATATTTATGCCATTGGACTCCCAGAAGGATAGGGGAAAAAAAGAGTGAGGCTGAAAAAGCACTGGAAGAAGTAATGACTTAAAACATCCCAAATTTGGCAAAACACATACATTTTTAGATTTAAGAAACTGAGTGAATTCCAAACAGAATAAGCCAAAAGAAATCCACATCAAGACACATTACAGTCAAACTTGAAAAAAAATATATTGAAATCACTGAAAAACACACTGAGGAAATTCTAATGACAGTGAATTTCTTATCGGAAACCATGGGGGCCAGAGGAGGTGGCATAACGTTGTCCAAGTGCTGAAAGAAAAGAACTGACAACCCAGAATCCTATATCCAAGAAAAATATCCTACAGGAATGAAGAGGAAATCAACACATTTTTCAAATGAAGAAAAACTAAGAGAATTTGTTGCCAGCAGACTTACCCTAAGAGAATGGCTAATAGAAGTTCTCTAAATAGAAATGAAATGATAAAAGAAACAATCCTGGGACACCAGGAGGAAGGAAAGAATATAGCAAGCAAAAATATGGGTCAATACAATAGACTTTCTTTCTTCCCTTGAGTCTTTTAAATTATGGTTGATGGTTGAAGCAAAAATTATAACACTGTCTGACATGTTTCTAAATGTATTAAAGGAAATATTTAACACAATCTTATTATATGAAGAAGAATAAATTGACATAAAGGGAGAGAACATTTTTACATTTCACTCAAACTGGTAAGATGGTGACACTAGTAAACTGATAAATTATGTGTATATCATGTGATACCTGAAGCAACCACTTAAAAAGCTCTAGGAAGAGATACACTCGAATTTTGATTTTAGATAAATCGAAATCGAATTCTAAAAAACGTTTGAGTGAATCACAGGAAGTTGGGGAACATAAAACAAAAATTAAAAACAGAGTGAACAAGCAGAAAGAAAATGGCAGACTTAAGACCTAAAATATCAACAATAATTTTAAATGTAAATGGTCTAAATACACCAATTGAAACACACAGATTAGAAGAGAGGGAAGAGATATGGGAACATATGTATATGTATAACCGATTCACTTTGTTATAAAGCAGAAACTAACACACCATTGTAAAGCAATTATACCCCAATAAAGATGTTAAAAAAATTTTTTTTAATTAAAAAAAATAAAAATATATATATATATACCCAAGTATGTGCTGTCTAACAAGAAACTCATTTCACATGTAACAAGAAAAGCAATTTGGGAATAAAAGGATGGAAATCAAAAATACAATCAATAATCTAAGCTTCCACCTCAAGGACCTAGAAGAAGAGCAAAATAAACCTAAAGCAAAAGCAAAGGAAGCAAATTATAAAGACAAAAGCAGCAGTTAATGAAATTAGAACCAATATAAAAATAGAGAAAATCAATGAAACAAAGAGCTGGTTCTTTGAAAAGAAATAAAATTGACAACCTTCTAGCAAGACTGAAAAAGAGAGACACACACAAATGACTAATATCAGGACTGAAACATGGAGTGTTGCCAAAGACACTGAAAACTTCAAAGGGACAATAAAGAAATAATTCAATCTACATACGTACATTTAACAATTTAGATGAAATGGACCAATTACTCTCAAAAAGTCAAACTACCACAGCTCATCCAATACAAAGTAGATAATTTGAATAGCCCTGTAACTGTTAAGAAAATTGAGTTTATAATTTTAAAACTCCCCCAAAAGAAATCTCCAGACTCAGATGTTTCATTGGAGAATTTTAACGAAAGTTTCAGGATTAACATGAATTCTACACAAACTCTTTCAAACAATAGAAGAGGAGGGAATATTTTCCAATTTATTTTATGAAGTTAGTATGACCTTGACACCAAAACCAGGCAAAGACGGTACAAAAAAGAAAACTATGGACCATTATTCCTCATGAGTAGAGGTACAAAAGTTCTTAAACATTGGCAAGTAGAATTAAGCAATATAAGAATTATATCATGACAAAATGGAGCTTATTTTAGGAACGCAAGCCTGGTTCAGTATTTGAAAATCAATCAGTGTAATCCATCATAATGATAGGCTAAAGATAAAAATCATATGATCACATCAACATATGCAGAAAAAGCATTTGACAAAATTCAACACCCATTCATGATAAGAAAAAGCAAACAAAAAACCTCTCAGAAAAATAGGAATAAAGAACACCTTTTTTTTAAAATACCTTTATTGGAGTATAATTGCTTCACAATGGTGTGCCAGCTTCTGCTTTATAACAAATTGAATCAGTTTTACATATACATATGTCCCCATATCTCCCCCCTCTTGTGTCTCCCTCCCTCCCACCCTCCCTATCCCACCGCTCCAGGCGGCCACAAAGCACCGAGCCGATCCCCCTGTGCCATGCGGCTGCTTCCCACTAGCTATCTACCTTACATTTGGTAGTGTATATATGTCCATGCCACTCTCTCGCTTTGTCACAGCTTACCCTTCCCCCTCCGCGTATCCTCAAGTCCATTCTCTAGTAGGTCTGTGTCTTTATTCCCGTCTTGCCCCTAGGTTCTTCATGACCTTTTTTTTTTCTTCTTAGATTCCATATATATGTGTTAGCATATGGTATTTCTCTTTCTCTTTCTGACTTACTTCACTCTGTATGACAGACTCTAGGTCCATCCACCTCACTACAAATAACTCAATTTCGTTTCTTTTTATGGCTGAGTAATACCCCATTGTATATATGTGCCACATCTTCTTTATCCATTCATCTATTGATGGACACTTTGGTTGCTTCCATGTCTTGGCTATTGTAAATAGAGCTGTCTGGCAGTTTCTTTAAAAGCTAAATGTGCAATTATCATACCACCCAGCAACTGGACCCTGGAAATTTATCCTAGAGAAATGAAAACTTGTGTTCACACAAAACCTGTAAGTGTATGTTTATAGCAGCTTTATTTGGAATAGCCACAACTGGAAACAACCCAGATGTTCCTCAATAGTTGAATGATTCAACTACAGTCCATCCATACCATGGAATATTACTCAGAAATAAAAAGGAATGAATTCTTGATATACACACAGCCATCTGAATGAATCTCTAGAGAATTACAGAGAGTGAAAGAAGCCACAGTCCCAAAAGGTTACATACATACACTTCCCATTTATGTTACATTCTTGAATGACAAAATTATAGAAATGGAGAACAGATTCGTGCTTGCCATGGCTTAAAGGGGGATTGGATTGGGAAGGAAGTGGATGTGGCTATAACGTGGGTGTGGCTATAAAAGGGCACCTTGAGGGATCCTTGTGGTGATAGAAATGTTCTGCATCTTGACCTTATCAATGTCAATATCCCATCTGTGATATAATACTATAGTTTACAAGATGTCATCATTGGGAGAAACTAGGCAAAGGGTACAAGAAAATTGCATCATATTTGGCAACTTGTTTGAACCTACAGTCATCTCAAAATTAAAAACTTTAATTTTTAAAAATCCAGAAAAGGGCTTACGAAGTTGTAAAAAAGAACAATGACATTTAGAGGAATACAATGCTAAAAGACCAACGAAACCAGTAAAAACCCAACACCTTAAAAAAATAAAGGTAAGCAAGAGAGAGGAAATCATAAAAACAGAGGAGATTGAAACATTAATAACAGCATCCCATTTCAAGGCTTCTTCAGCTGTCCACTACTCTCCTGGGAGTCACTATGTTTTAACCATCAGGGTTTGTAAATAACAGAATATTGTTACCCTTTCTGTTCTATCTACCCTCCACCTTGGTGTCCTGCTGTGATCGCTGTAGACATTTCTGAGTTATCTAACGTATAGTTACTGTTACAAGAACCTGAAAACTCATACAAGAGTGATAACATTAAATTTATAAGCAGTGTTTATCCTAAAAAGAAATAAAACAGTGTAAAATATATATAGTATTCCAAAACATTGAGAGTAATTCTGATGTATCTGATTATGATGAATTGAAATGGTGACATTTTTTGACACTCCTCCCCATCCAGAAGTGGGGTCTGTCTCCCCTTCCCTTGAATCTAGATGGACTCTGACTACTTTGACCAATAATGAAGGGATAGTCTGTCAGTTTCCAGGCCACCTCTTGCCATGGTCATTCTGAAGGAAGCCAGCTGCCATCTAAGACAAATTCCTTAAAGACCACCCCGCTGTGAGGATGCCCAAGTTAGCTGCGTAGAAAGGCTGCTTGGAGAAAGAGAGATGCCTAACTAGCCCCAGCTCATCCAACTACTCCAACCCAGTGTCAGACTTGTGAATGAAAAACCCATTTTGGAGTCTCCAGGCCAAAAGTTGTGATACGAAGAAGAGTCAAGGAACCCAGCCAAGAGCCAGAACTAGGGTCCCCAGCGTGTAATGCCCAGTGAGCCATGCCAATCATCCTCAGCCATTTGAGTCGATCTAAGCAGAGATGAGCCATGTCTACTGTGCCTTACCTGAATTTCTGACCCACAGAATCATGAGCATACTAAAACAGCTGTTGTTTAAATAACCAATTTTGAAATGGTTTTTTAAGCAGCAATAGATAACTGGACCACTGATATACCCATGTAGTGAGCATTAACTGGCACTTTCTCATGGTGATTAATATGCTAAACTTTGGAGTCAAGCTGACGGGTTGGAGACCAGTCTCTGCCTTATACTAGTTGTATAATCTTGAGCAATTTTAACTCCCCAAGACTTAGTTCTTTCATCTGTAAAACAAGTGATAATTACACCAATGGCATGGGATTTTGTAACTATTAAGTCAGGTAGTGCATATGATTGCTTGAGACAAAACTATTGTTATAATATATATTATATAAAATATACATAGATAATGTAACATATACAATAGGTGCTCAATAAGTGCTTATTAAAAATAAACACTTTTACTGTTTATTAACAGAAGTTGTTCCCTGTTCATCTCAGCCAGTGAATTTAGACTCAGCTCCTCATATTATCAGTAATAGGTTTGGGGGCCCTTTTTTTCTTCCTTGAAGAAGGAAATTTTCTAAATGCAGAGTGTGGAACCCTGGATTGGATTCTGGAACAGGAAAAGGATATGAGTGGGAAAATTCATGAAATCAAGATAAATTCTGGAGTTTAGTTAATAGCAACGTACAAATGTTGATTACTTTTGACAAATGTGCCATGACTATATAAGACGTTTAACAATGAGGGAAGTTGTGTGAAGGGTATATGGGATCTCTCTGTGTTATCTTTCAATTTTTCTAAAACTTTTAATTTATGTCAAAATAAAAAGTGTATTTTTTAAAAGACATTCTTTTCCAAACCCTTCTAGCTAAGTTGTCCCTTCTGGATTCAGGCAGCAAATTGTACTTAAGTTTTGTTTCTTATCAAAGGTTTTGCTTCCATTACTATAACATATCTAACTTTTCTGCTTTAGATACTAAGTGAAACACATATCTGCCTTCTTCCTGTTTGAAAATACATTTCTAATTTTAAACGATGCCTAAAAGAAGTTTCTTTTGGTTTTAAATCAGGAAGATATTGTCATGGATGTTCCTTTTCAGGTTGTAGTGGTTTAATCTGTAGTCTTTCAGCTTGAAACAGCATTTCTTAACATCCAGGCAACATTTTCCATTTAAATATACAGAAAGATTCCATGGTGTAAAGGTATCGAAAATGTTGCATCCTGAGATCATCAAACTCATTCATCTATTCAACAAATACTTATCTATTGTGTGGAAGCCAGGTCTGGGCCTGAGAATTCAAGGGCGAAGTAAGACAGATATGGTCCCCGATCTAGAACATGCAACTTGTGGGTAGACCAACATCAGCCAGTCAACCACAGGAATAAATGTAAAACTGTGACTGTGGAAGTGTCTCCAAGGAGAGGTAGGTACATAGTTCTCTGCAAAGGGGCCCTCACCAAGCCCGGGGTATGGAAAAGGGAATCAGAGAAGGTTTCCCTCAGAACTGATCATTGCACTGAGGTATGAAGAATCAATAGACATCCCAGATGATGAAACTAGCATGTACAAAGGCCCTGAGACAGGAGGGAACAGGAGAAGGCCAGGTGGCTGGAAAACAGAGAACAGGAAAGAGAAGGGTGTTAGGTGAGGTTGGCAGTGGGCCAGGGCCTGGCAGGTCTTGGGAAGGATTTCAGTTTTTTTCTAAGACTAAAAAGAAGTATTGACGTGATTTAAGTTGAGAGGTGACGTGCTTAGATTTTCTTCTTTATCTGATTTTTCTGGCTGCAATCTAGAGAATGCCCTGGGAGAGGGGAAAGGGGGAAAGGGCAGATCAGTTAAGAGGCCATTGCAAGAGATAAAAAATATGGCAGTAGGGCAACAATGGAGGTGTTTGCAAGAAGTAAAGAACTCTTTAAGAACTTTGGTTATTGAGAGGATGAGAAAGAGAGAGGGTGGCCACTGGCAGGGGATTGGGAATCAAGAAAGGATTATTTTTATTCCGTGAGATCTGAGCAGATTCAAAAGCCTATAGGAAGGATTCATTTGAGGTAATGTTGAATATCTGTAAGAGGAAATGGATAATGAACTGATAGCCTAGGTATCCTGACGTCACCCAAGTGACTCTCCCCTTCGGGAAATGTGTATCATAGCAGTCAAGGTACATTCAGGACACAGAAGCCATTCCT
>NW_006797481.1:3513552-3590014 GCF_000442215.2 Lipotes vexillifer | reverse complement strand
TTCCTGCTATTTGAACAGAGATAATTTAATGTAAAGAATTTTTAGTAAGGTTAAAAAAACTTATTAAGTAACTGAAAGGCTTAAAAAAGACCACTTTAAGGCATTTCAGAGGTAGCTACTGCAGGAGACAACAACCACCCCTAGGGATGGAAGAACAAAAGGAAAGTTCGGATTATTAAACCTTAGAAGCTTAGAAGAGGGAGTGGTGGGGTGGGACCCAGACGTCTGAGGAGGAAGTACTGGCCAGAATACGTGTCTCTAAAGAGGCAGCACGAGGCTAGTTCTGTAAGTGTTGGGAAAACTGCAAAATGGATTCAGCCACGTCTCAGGAAGGAACTGCAGCTGCCGGCGTCAAGCAGCAAGGTCTGGAGAGGTACTCAGAAACAGGAAGCCTCAGAAACAGGAGGGAGCAAGCCTCTCCTTCCTCCTCCATCTCCCTTCCGCTCTCCCTACTGGCCGAGCCTCACAGGGAGCTCACGGAGCAGTGATGGGGTGTGCGGAGTCCCAGCCTCAGCACCCCAAGTTGAGTACAGCAGAGTAAGGGCAGACCTGAGAGATAATAATTCCTTCTGGAATTGTAAAGAGTTCCTAAATGGGCCTTAATTTATATTCATTTTCAGTGAGATAAGGCTGGACCCATGACAGGTGTTCATACTGTCATGTAAATACTCGGAATTGACAGAGACCACGTTTCTGATGGCAAATCTTCTGGTGTGGCATTTAGACCCTGTCATGTTTACTTAGGAAGGGACATTAGCTGCCGGAGTGTCCAGTGGGGATGCTGAACTTGTGTGTCCCCCACCAGCTCATACAGGCTTCATTTTCACCTGTATGGAAATGGGGATGAGGATCTTTTTTCTCTTTTTTTTTTTTAACACTTATTTTTCCATTATTTAAGGGCTACTCTCACTGGATGAAATTTGATATATTCAGAAAAGTAAAAAGAGATGTATTTGTTAAATCAGCCAGTATTCTACTACCTAAAGACTCCTGACCTTTTATGCATATTTTCAGTTTTCTTTAATATCATTACAATCATTTGAATATAAAATTCTGTATTCTGATTGCCTTTTTCACTTAATCTTATTTGACAAACATTTTCCTTGTTACTACAAAGCCTCTGTAAACAATTTTTTTTTTTTTTTTGGCGGTACGCGGGCCTCTCACTGCTGTGGCCTCTCCTGTTGCAGAGCACAGGCTCCAGACGCACAGGCTCAGCGGCCATGGCTCATGGGCCCAGCCTCTCCGCGGCATGTGGGATCTTCCCGGACCGGGGCACAAACCCGTGTCCCCTGCATCGGCAGGCGGACTCTCAACCACTGCGCCACCAGGGAAGCCCTGCAAACAATGTTTAATGGCTGTGTACCATTCCTTTGAAGGAGACGTTTCATAATTTACCCACCCATTTTTTAATGGTCAGACATTTCAGTGACTTCTAATTTCTTACTCTCTTAAATGATATTTCAGTAAATACTTTTGTGCCTATGAACTTTCCTGTACTCAGAATTATTTTCTAGAAAAAGTGACTGAGAAGGAATTACTGAATCGTAGGGTGTAACTAAAGAAAAGTATGGGTTTTGGAGTTGGAAATGCCAGCAAGAACCACAGCTGAATTCTGACTTGACTGGGTAGGGCCCCGGGGAGCCCAGTGCAGGAGGGGATTCTGCTGTCCCTCGTGGGGGAGAATTTTCTCTGATAAGACCTTGGCCAAGCAGAGTGACTGCTGTTTGAGTCTTATTTACAGAGACATAGAGACAGTGTGGGATGGGTAGAGGCTAAGGGAGAGGGGTCTTTCTCTCAGCAGGATTGAACCTGTGTCTTCACCATGCAGAGGACTCTGAGGAATATAGCACTGCTGGGGCCCCTGGCTTTGCCACTTTGGAACCACCTGGAACCAGCAAGCTTGTCAGGAGATCCATTTTGTCACTGTGGGTCATGGCAGCAGGGATGGTGACAAATTGCCCCTTCTGTGCAGCTTCCTGGGGAGGGGAACCAGGGTGGACTGACTCTCTGTGACTGTTGGGAGAGCTCTTTCAAGAACCTTCTGAGGGCTTCCCTGGTGGTGCAGTGGTTGAGAGTCCGCCTGCCGATGCAGGGGACACGGCTTCGTGCCCCGGTCCGGGAAGATCCCACATGCCGTGGAGTGGCTGGGCCCGTGAGCCGTGGCCACTGAGCCTGCGCGTCCAGAGCCTGTGCTCCGCAACGGGAGAGGCCACAGCAGTGAGAGGCCCGTGTACCGCAAAAAAAAAAAAAAAAGAACATTCTGAGATTCCATATATATGTGTTAGCATGGGGGTGGGATAGGGAGGGTGGGAGGGAGACACAAGAGGGAGGAGATATGGGGATATATGTATAGCTGATTCACTTTGTTATACAGCAGAAGCTAACACACCATTGTAAAGCAATTATACTCCAATAAAGATGCTAAAAAATAAGTAAATAAAAAATAAAATAAAATTGATTTAAAAAAAAAGAACCTTCTGAGGCTTTAAGAGGCCCTACACGTTACGTGTTATGTGAGGGGGACCAGAGCCAGGGAGGCGTGGTTTGTTCATCAAGGTGGGGTCATTTATCCCTCACGCTGCTGAAGCCTGAGAAAATCAGGGTTGATGCTTTATTTAAATTAAATTATTGTCATTAAATATTAATTGTATAAGTACATAAAAGGTTGAAGCCAGTTTCCTAAAATTCTTTTTAAAATGGTCTCCCCGAGACTGGAAGATGAGAGAGAAGTGGAGAATTCAAACCAATTGGGAGTCTGACTTTTTGGGGGGGCATGGGGGTGAGCCTCATGCCGAGCTACGGAGGTGACAAAACAGCAAAAATGCAGACCAGGAGGCCAGAGTCATTTTCAGCTCACTCTAAGTGACTGAAAACAGGATCAAGGTAGACTCTGCTCAACATCTTTGGTGAGAAACTCCATCAACCAGCCTTAGAGGCCAATGGATGGAACTTTCTAGCAAGAGAAAACATGGAGGGCATTTGCCACCTCCGTTTCTCCAGGGAGCAGCAGAATTCTGCAGGAGACCTCTGGGACCTTTCCAGAGCCTGCATGATGCAACTGGGAATTAAATTTGGCCAGAAATGTTTGAAACCTGGAGACCCTCGGCAAAGGCTCAAAACCGGTGGCTGAGTGGGCCTCCCTATTGGAGTTTTCGCCAAACAAAGTGACTTGAAAACGATCCAGTCAATGACAAAGCACTGCTGGCAACTGAGCCCTTGAAAGTCATTTGAAAACGGACTCTTCCTCCTCTGAGACCAACCCTTGGCCACCTGGGTCAATAATTATGGAGTTGTTTGGACTGGAAGGAGCTTGGCCAGGGTCATTTAGTCCATTCCCATGCATCGCGCTGGGATCGAGTTCATTATTCCAAACAACCTGTAATAAAGAGTTCCCTCCTCTCGCTCAGAATAGCTCCAGGGATGGAAATTCCCCTTTCTTTGGCAGTTCATTCCCTTGTTTTGCTTGTTCTCTTGTTCTGCACAATCCCTGGTTTGGTTTTTCTTTTTCTTTTTTTTTTAACTTCTTCAAGCTCTGAGCCCATGTTTTCCCTCCCGTAACTTAAGCCATTGAAAGCGATTCCTTCGATAACATCATCTCGCCTATTGTGAAACTGCTAGGGGCTCTGTCTTCCGTTGTCTTCCTAAGACAGAACATGGTTCGGGCTCTTAGCTGTTCTGTCTTCCAAATCCTGAGTGGCTTTCTTTTGTTTGTTCGGGGTTTTCTCCACCCCTTAGCCAGACTCTCTAGAATCACTGCCTCTTAAGGGAAAAAAGAACTCACAAAAGCATCTGTTGGGAGTGACATGGATGCCCCAGGTTCTTTGCCTCCTGGCTCCCAGGACGTTTTAACGGCAATCCTTAAAGTATGAGTGCAGGAAAGGATTTCAGGTGGAATCACAGTGAAACAACTTCTCTGCATGGATGTTCAAGGGATTATCAGGGTGATTTTACAATTCAGTGTTGATGAAAACACAAATGTGGAAGACATTTCCAAGTATGCCCACCTCCTTCCTAAATAAAGCCCAATCCTAAGGCTGTTCATTCCTTCCTGAATCTCTCTCTCTCTCTCTTCCTGTTCTTCAGCTCTTTTTTCAGCTCCCCTGGGTGCATCACCCACCCACACAACCACAGCTGCCTTTGGGTAAACCCCAGGCTTCTTTTGAAGTTCAGCTGTTTCCATCCAGGCAGCTGGATGACAGGCTGAGAGAGGCGCCCCTCAGCCTCCTCCTGGCTGGTCAGAGCCCTGAACTGCGCTCCGGGGACCTTAGAGCTAATCTGAGCCTTGTTTCATCTTCCGAGCATCAGCTCCCAAAGGCAGGATGCATGGTTTTGTCTTGTCTCTCTTTCTCCTCCCAGGCACCCAGTGCTGAAGAATTACAGTTTATGTTTCTGGAAAGTGTGGGGAGGGCCCCTCAATTTCAATCTCTTACGATTCCGTATTTAATCAGGTGAAGAGTTGAGATAAATGACCTTAGTTGTAAGGATATAATTTTGTAGTATATCTTAGTATCTGGTAGCATCAGCCTCCCCTCTTTATCCTTGTTTTTCAAAATTGGCACAACTCTTTCAGAGTCCTAATACTTCAAAAAAAAAAAATATATATATATACATATATATATGTTAGAATGTGTCAGTCAAGCTTTGATAGCTTTTTATCATGTTCAGCCAATTCTGCATTCCAAGTCGATCATGAAAACTTTTTTTTATACATTGTTGGATTCCATTTGCTGATGTTTTGTTTAGAGTTTTTGCATCTATGTTTATAGGTAAGACCTCTATAGTTTTCTTTTTTCATACTGACTTTGTCTGGTTTTGATATAAAAGTTAGTACTAGTCTCAAAAAAAAAAAAAAATGACCTTAGTTGTGATAAAGGTCAGGGCCACTCAAAGCCTCCCCCCTCCTCTGGTCCCCAGTCCATCCACTCTGATCTGTCTCCTTTAAGTTTGGACCCCCAGCTTTGGGAGCACCTGGAAACTTGATTAAAATGCAGATTCCCTGGCCCAATCCAGACTCAGCAAATTAGCAACTCTGGGGATGTGTGTCTGCATCTTTACCCACCTCCTCAGATGCTCCTTGGGCCCGGAACACTGCCTGGAGCTGAGGGTGTGACAGGCATGTCTCCAGACATGTACCTTGTGCTGCTCTCCCTTACACTTATCTGTCACTCTGCATCTCATCTCTACTCCACATCCTGAGGTCTCCAGGACCAGGATAGCCCATGCATGTCTCTGAACCCCCTATAGACTGAGCCAGCCAACTTTGAAATGCCCAGTGTGACAGCTGGTGCAGTGAGACCTGCAGGGCCAGCAGCCTGGGATCCTCCGCAAGGACACTGAACAGGAGTCAATGAACTCGTGTTGATGAATCACTCTATGGTACCTCTGTCCTCTTTCAAAGGACCGTTCCCATGCAAGTGCCTCATACAGAACGCTGGCCATGACTCTTCTTTCTGGAGCTCTTATTATGAGCCAAGCACTATTCTGCCCAGGACTTGGCGTGAACATGGCTGTTACTTCATAGGGTGACTGGGAGCTTTAAATGGCACGATGCACATAAAGTGCTTACAACAGTACCTTAAGGGAGGTAAGCTCTCAACAGGTTAGCTTCTACTACAACTATGATGATGAGGGCAACGATGATGGCAACCACTCAACTGAGTTTCTGGAGGACGTAACTCGAGGTCTTCCCGCGGCTGTGCCTGATGGGGCGGAGCCAGAACCTAAGATCAGGGTATGGCCTCTTCCCAGCCTGGTTGCAGTCATCCCTTTGCTCTTGTAGGATGTTGCAGGGACCAGGAAGAGGTGGGCAGGGCCACGGACGTACAGAGAGAAGGAGCCGTTCTCATGGGTCTTCGGCTCCTTTCCACTCCCACAGGGAGCATAACTCTCCCCACACTGTCCCCCCCACCAGGCAGCCCTGTCTCATGTCCTCACCAAGCCCTGATAAGCTTTGCTTTTTCAGCTGCCAAGTGATTCCCCACCCCCATCCCAGCTTCTGGGCCCTCACCCTCCACTCTAGCCAGTGACAATAGAGATAGATGGTCTCAACTTCTGCAAAAATGTTCTTTTCTCATAAAGGAATGGGAACACTGTCAAATTTCCAAATTTAAGGGTAGAATGTCAGTACATATTATTTGTATATTTTTGTACATAAATGTTAAATTTCTACATTTATGGTCATTTACTTTCCAAGGACTGAAAGAATCATACTCTCGGACACATTCAACAGAACTTGAAAAATCAAAGAAATAAAGAGTCTTACAGTGGTCAGAGAGGGGAGGTGGGAAGGGGCGTCACTATTCCCAAACCAGGCCAATGGGGTTGGGTGTAGCTAAGCCTTCCATTGAACCCCGACCTTCCCAGTAAATGGGGAAAATTATTTGGGAAGGAGACACACTCCCTCAGCTGCTGAACACATAGACCTGGTCTCCTGACAGAGATGACTCTGAGAGTTTCAGTAAGGCACGAGGCAGAGTGGAATGGATAGCTTGTACCTCCAACTTTAGGTTTGAGTGGCGCTCAAGGTCCACGGGTGGTGCTGGAGAAACAAGATCCTGCAGTAACTGGTCAGTTTTCAGAGCAGTGCTCTCGGCCACGTGGCCAGACATACAAGTGCTGCGGCCACGCACAGGGGCAGCTCAAACGGATGGGAGACGGGGTCTTACGTGAAAGAGAACAAGGGAGCAAATTCCTCTCTGGAGAGAGCGTCTGTGTGTGCATGTGTGGGTGTATGTGAGTGTGTGCACCCCACTCATCTTCAGCGTGTTTTTTCTGTTATTAAAGCAAGAACTGCTTTCAATTCTGAAAATGACCCTGGCCCTCACTCTGAGCCCGGCCCTGGCCCCAGCCCCAGGTACCAGCCACAGTCGCCACAGCAGGGCTGTCCTCTCCCTTGCAGACATCCAGGACAAAGACACACCACTTAGGAAGGTGAGACGCCTCTTAAAAATTAGACAAAATCTTAGAGGGTTTATTTCCTTTATCTTTAGACCTACATCCATTAACCCACACTGGAAGACAATCAGTGCCGCTGTTCGGGAGGGCAACTCAGATGGGTCGAAACTGCCATCGTATATCCAGGAAAGAGAGAGACACAACACAGATTTAAAAAAAAAAAAAAAAAAAAAAGCCTGTTTCCAGGGAACCAGCTCCCCCTGAATGCAGCCTGATAGAAACCCGAGATAAAACTCTCATGGATTCTGCTGTAATGTAGTGTCACTGAGACAATTTGCACAGTCTGTGAATTGCTCCCATTCGCCAAACTTCTTTTTTAGCTGTTCTAAACTTGATCTCATCAAACTCTTATCTTTTAACTATATGGGGCAGCATTTAAAATCATAAATTTGGGGGAGGAGGGGAGAAAGACAGGGTTACATGAATAACTGGGACCAGACAACAGCCAAGGAGATGCCTTTTTTCTGAAGACTGCAAACCCTGAACCATGACTTATTCTGGGCCCTCTGATGCTCTTCGCTCACATAGGACCTCTCGCTATGATGATACACTTGCAAGCATCCTGGTTCCCTTTCCCAGCATCATTGTCAATATCCAGTTTCCTTCAATAGCAGCCATCTCTTTAAACCATTATAATACATATGGATTTTACTTTCTGGCTCTTCTTGAATATTCCTGTCTATCAAAAAAAAAAAAAAGATTTATCTTTCAGAGGTGGTTTTATCTTTTATTGCTTAAACAATCATCTTCTGTATTGTGGAGAAAAACCCAAAGCTTGTCAGTGTTCCTGGTCTCGGGTCTCTAGCAAACTCACCTCCCCCTACCCCTTCTCACCCCCATCTGCTTATAATTTAATGCTCTGTATGTTTTAATCATTTCATTAGGCATGTCTTTATTTTGAAATGCAACTAATTATTCAGTTCAAACAAACAGCCAGTAATTCTAAAAGTGAGACCATTCTTTTCTTTGGGGTAGAGACTGGCCTAGAAGAGATATCACACCTATTTTGAGAAGGGTGAAAGAATTTAAATGCTCCTTTTTTTTTTTTTAATCATTGATTCTTAAAAGTGGAAAGGATCTTAGAGATTTGTTGATTATCTCCACAGGTGTGGAACTCACTTTTGAACAGTTCTTCTCACGCCCTTCTGAACACTGTGATAAAGCCGTTATTATTATTAAGGCTTATCAACAAATAGACTAAAAAATTATGTCGTAAAATACTTATTCCTAAGAGCATCTCATTATCTCATACCTATACTTAGTAATAAAGGACACAAAAGAGAAAACTGACCCTACTATAGAACTTGTATATTTTACTAGTTTATTTTCTTTATAGGCATTTACATTTATTAAGGCAAGGGCGTGGTCATATTTTGCTATGGGGGGAAAATAACCTACAAAGTGCTCCACTTGATCATTTTTGTCCCTGAATTTCAGATTTATTCTACATCCGGTATGAAGCTGCTGAAATTCCAGCACTTATTTAGTTTTAACATTATATTGGTGGCCCAACTGTAAAACATGGAATTGATGTCTTTATTTTCAGATACTTAATTGATTTCTGGTAATAAAATGTTCTTTCAACATTTTAGAAGCACAGGTAACATTTACTACACAATTTTCACTTATTAAAATTTATTGAAGCATTGGCAGATAAATGGGTAGGATACACATTAACTTTTTAAAAATTTATTTATTTTGGCTACTTTGGGTCTTTGTTGCTGTGCGCGGGCTTTCTCTAGTTGCGGTGAGCGGGGGCTACTCCTCGTTGCGGTGTGTGGGCTTCTCATTGCGGTGGCTTCTCTTGTTGCGGAGCCCAGGCTCTAGGCTCACGGGCTTCAGTAGGTGTGGCTCACGGGCTCAGTAGTTGTGGCTTGCGGGCTCAAGAGCGCAGGCTCAGTAGTTGTGGCAACGGACTTAGTTGCTCTGCGGTATGTGGGATCCTCCAGGACCAGGGCTCGAACCCCTGTCACCTGTATTGGCAGGCGGATTCTTAACCACTGAGCCACCAGGGAAGCCCCAACATTTAATATTTGTGTCTTAATTCAGCTTTAAGTGCGTGTTTATTAACGTTGGTACATAGCAAATGCACTTTCTGTTATAGTCTCTTCCAGTGAAGATTTCGTCTAATTCAAAAACATAAATCAGAACCATTTAAATTTCCATATAAAGATTGAAATGATGATAATCTAATAGCGAAGTTGTCGCTATTAGACAACACATTTGAGGAATTGTTTTAGAACACATTTGGGAAGTTATTGACAGATGGGAAGCCCCGTGGGTGGCTGGCACAAATGGTTGTCATGCGCCATCTAGTGGCTCTACGAGAAACTGCGCTCATTTCCCGGGAAAGGTTTTTGGAGCCAGTTTGACTGCTCCGAATTTCAGAGCCTGTAGGAGAAGCCAAGGTACGTTTGTCCATCTTTAAGGCTTTAAACTGAGAGGGACCACTGAGGACGGCATACCAAATTATCTTCCAAAATCTCTATGTCCTAAGGAACACCTAAGAAGTAACTAGTCAGGGAAACTGTTTCTCTCTAGGTCCGGAGCAAAACTGGGAAGCAGTCGGAGAAATCTTTGCCTGCAACAGAAGGTAAAGCAAGGTAAGTAGCATGACATCCCCTGCTACATTTTTCCCACAGAAACCGTCACTGTGCGCAGAAACCCATGATCTGGCCATGACTTCTACACCCCGGAGGACCTGCTTAGCATTGCTGAATTTGCACAGGGGAAGATTCTGTGGCAGGTGGCTCATTTTATCCAGCGTTTGGTGCTAATTCATAAGACATCTTAATTCTTACACATATGCATGATAGTGACGTTTTGTAATGGATTACAATATCCTATTTCACGATTATCAACAATCTGATTTTTAACTTCCTAGTTGAGGGCTATTACAGTAAAAGAATTAATAGAGCCAAAATTAGTAGCAGAAAATAAATATCTCCAGGTTTATTCTTATAGTGGCAAGTTATTCAAAATAGAGTGAGCGCTTTGAGTTCTTGCATTATTTCAGCTTTAAATATATTCAAGGCAATTTGAAGTGTGACCGTAAGTCATTTAGGTGTAAATTTCACAAAAATCACTAAATAAACAATGTGTGGGTATAGTGGCTGGTGGGAAGAGCATTCGATATTTGAGAGTAAACAACTAAATTTAAGACAAATTGTTTAGGAATCTCACAAATGAGACAGTTCTGCTTCTCTCTAGTTTTCTACACTAGCATGTTTACAGTGCTTGAAAAATGCTGCTTTCAAAGTCATATTAACTGCTCTTTAAGACCATCAAATTAGAAACAATTTAGCATATTAGTTCCAAAATAGAAAACCCCGCAAGATCATTTCCTCTTAACACTAAGGTCAATTTTTATTATAAATGCATGCTTTCAGTAAAGAATGCTCAGCCTAAAAGATATTTGCCTTTGCCTTTTGAGCTATAATCCTGATCCCTATGTTGTGATAGAGTTTCAACTACATCTCAAACATTTATTTTTCACTTTCTACATCAAAGGGGACCCTGGATCCGTTTAAGGTACCTGTATCATTCATTTATAGAGAAGCCCGTAAACAAGTAGAAACACGAATAACCTGATTGTTATGCAGGTGAAGTCACCTATCAAAACATCCTGAAATTTTTTTATCACTTTAGTGCACTATTCTTAATTAAATAGCTTTTGTCCTGAAAGCTAAAAGTATGTTTTAAAATACTGGTATATAGAAAAACGAATTAGATTTGTGGGCTTAGATCTCCATTGTTGCCGACATATTTAGAGGTCTACAAAGAAAATTTTTTCTCCCAAACCTTTTGGCTTTCCTTAATCTTATATGTTCAAAGTGATTGCATTTTCCAGAATATTTACCTATGAACTGACATAATTGTTGGAAAAAAAAAAGACAGATTAGTTTCGGGCCGTGCCGTGCCTCACTAGAAATCCTAATTATGATGTACTATGTTTGTACTATGAGAGAGGAGAAAAATAAAATTTGAAAAATTCCAGTCTCTGGCCCTTGGCCTTTTGCTGGCTTTCCTGTTTCCTTTCAAGTCCTCAGCATCTATGCCATAGCTCAGCTAAGGGCCGATATAATTTTCCTCATCTTCCAATGCTACACTTTTCAAATATACCTGGAAATACAAATCAGTGACAATTTTTAAATTCTCTGTCCTTAGCAAAGTAGGAGCATGTGGTTCAAGCCATGTGTGGTAGCCATGCTATCCTGGGCAGTCCTTTTAAATCTCTGACTCTCTCCACTGTCCACTTTATAGAGATGTTGCTGGAATAAGAGGAGACAATTTCAGGAAGGTTTGGGGCACAGGAGGACATCAATGCGATGCATTGTTTTGCACAGTCTGGCTGAAGTGTGCAGTGCACAGTAAAACTGAGCTCCTCTTTTATTGTGGAGCACAGTTGGGCTGTTTGATCTCTAAGTCCTCGGGTAATTGGAGTCTACACAGCATGTGGAATTGGGGCCTGAGCAGCTCGCCCGCATGCCCAAAGCCCGCCGCAGACCTGCCTGCAGCACCACTTCCCACCCCCCGACCCCACCCCCTGCCAGATCCAGCTTGTATTTGGGGCTTTGCCTGGACACAGGACACAGGGGCAGCTTCTGAGCATTTTCTGAGAAAATGACGATGGGCAGATTCTCAGTGGAAGACATGCTGTTTGTTATCAGGTACCCAGAAATGAACAGAAACTATCCCTGGTCTAGGCAGCCAACCTGCATTTGCCCGGGGGCGGGGGCGGGGGGCAGTTTCTCTTGTCACAATCCACAGTGCTCCCTCCCAATAATGGTAGTTTTCTGATCCACCTTCACCACCACAGGCTTGTTTTTCACACTGGATTTCCATGCAATCTACCTTCTCCAGCCCACCATGCACTCTCCCTCCTCCAGCTCACAAGGCACCATGGTTGGTTTACACACCACTCACTCCACAAAGAGTCACTGGGCACCTACTAGGCGCCAGGCACTCAGCTACCTGGGAGCTCTGTGGTGAATAACAGTGACATGTGTCTGTCCTCAACAAGGAGGGTGACCAACCGTCCCAGTTTGCCCAGAACTTAGCAGATTTCTGAGACTTAGTGCTTTAGGTTTTAAAACTGGTGCCATCCCAGGAAGACTGGGACTAGTTGGTCGCTCTATCATGAGCCTAGCACATGCTATCTTCTATGGCTCCTTGTCTGCTTAGAAAGACGTTTGTGCCCCTATCCACAAAGGAGGGTCCTTCACATGTGTGTTCATGTCTAAGACCTAGAAGCTTGCATTTTTGCATTACGTGGGACTGCAGCAGTTATCCAAATCAGCTGCTTCCTTTTCTAGATAATTCCAGGTGGATCCAGGTTTTGAAGGGCTCAAAGCGTTTGCAAGCTGGGACCCTCTTTAAGAAAAATAAGGGAATTCCCTAGTGGTCCAGTAGTTAGGACTCTGCACTTCCACTGCAGGAGGCATGGGTTCGATCCCTGGTCAGGGAACTAAGATCCCACAAGCCAAGCAGTGCGGCCAAAATTTAAAAAAAAAAAAAAAAGGACAAAATGAGGATGAGATATAGTGCTTTGGGGGAGGAGGTGCACAAGAATGCAAGACCAGGGACCTGAAACTTAAGTTTCACTGGCTTCATGGACAACCCACCTTTGTACATAGAAATAGTAATTAGTGATTAACATTTATTAACTCATTGAATCCTCACAGTCAGCCTGTGAGGCAGATGGGTTATTATCCCCATTTTACAGGTAAGAAAGTTGAGGTCCAAAGAGGTTGGGTAACTTGTCTGCGGTCATCCAGCAAGGTCCACTGCTCAGCTTCCTTCTGCCAGAAATGGCAAATGACTCTCCCACTGGACAGAAACTTGCAAAACAGAATCACCTGGCTAGCAACTCAACGAACTCAACTGGTTTAAAAATTAAATCCTTAAGGTAAGTAGCCAGTCAAATTTTGTGGACCCCGAGAGGTTCTGCGTGGCAGGAAACCCAAGAGGAGCCTGAGTGCATCTGAGGCTCTCACAAAAGGATGTACTCTGTCAACATCACACCTTTCTCTAGATGAGGATGAGAATTCTAGCACGTGCCTCAGTATGTGTGATGGTTGTACCTGGAGGGAGGCCTATCTTCTCCAGCTAAGGGAAGGCATTGGATTCTCCTAAGTCCATTGACAAGTCTGAGAAACTATTTTCTTGCCTTGGTTCTTAGCATGACTCTTTTCCACGTCTTTACCTCTCTCCTTCTTTCCCAGCCTCCACCAGACACACGGTGGGTTCCCTTGGTCCATAGTCCTATAAGGAACCCACTGAGGAGGGACAGTGGACAGAGGATTAAGAGTGTGTGGTTTATAAGACAACAGTGTAAAGCAATTATACTCCAATAAAGATGTTAACAACAACAACAAAAAAAAAAGAGTGTGTAGTTTACCACCAAACTCCCTGGCTTGGAATCCTAGCTCTGTGACCTTGGATGAGTCACTTCACTTCTCTGTGCCTCAGTTTCTCCATCTGTAAAATGGGAATGATAACAGTATCTATCTCACTGGTCTTGTGAAGAGTAAATGAATAAATTCGTATACAATGCTTAAAACAGGGCTGGGTGCATAGTAATACTATAAGCGTTAACTATTATTATCATCATCAAATTATTATTTTTACTGGCAGTTGGGCACTTCGGTGCAGAAATCCCAACAAGGAGGAAGGGCAGCCTGCCAAGTACAAGATTGCAGTTTGAGCATTCGAGCGGTCATTTCCACTTAGAGCCAGTAGTGAGTAGCTTTGAATGTCTCCATTCCCTTGATGGTCTCTTGTTGTGGGTCTGTCTGTGGGACACATGCCTAGAAGTGGCGCATTAAATAGCACCTCTTAGGCTGCCCATCAATTGCTAATTAAAGTGGCATTAACCCTAATGGATTGGGAAGCAGAACTCGCATTTACCCGCCGTGGGTTTCCACAGGCTGAGCAGGCAGCTAGCTCCCCCATCTGGACCGTTCACCCTTGGGGTGACTGGGGCCCTCGGGAGAGGGAAGCTGGGTGCAAGGGCTGAAGTTCTGCAACTTCAGAATCTGCTTATTGTTCCTGACAAATAATAATATAATAAAGCCCAGACGTGCTTGTACCAATCAGTCACAGGTGCTGGTAATAGTTCACCTAATTCATTATTTTTTGCCACTCCACAGAGCAGTTTGTATTTATGGTCCTGTATATGGTTCTATTACTACCACTTATTGTGACGATTCCAGCCATTCCGAGGAGTCTCTGAGGGCCTGGACAAGTAGAATCTTGTTTTCCTTGATTTCCCTGGCGGGTAGGAGGTAGGGGGTGTGGTGGAGAGAGGAGGAGTCTGGAGGAAAAGCATCCCACCGGCATCGACCTGCAATTGCTCATCTAAGATGAGTGATAAATGATGGGTGATTTTTGAAACGCTAGAATTTTAAAACAAAACAAACATATCCTATCCTGTGAGGTACAAGGCCAGCCGTGGTGAGAAAGAGAAGAAGACAAGATTGAACTGCCCTGGGCCCGCACCCCTGGTGGAAAAGGGCTCAGACCCAGCCCTGCATCATTAAGTTGGAAGCGGAGCTGGAGGCGGTTCCTAATGAACACCAGGCCACAAATTAACAGAGTTAGTTTGAAAAAACATTGTGAATTTTAGTCACTCAGGCATCAGTAAATCTGCTCGAGCTGGTTGTTTATAGCTTGTTAAGATGTTGATTGTTTACATATTACATTTTCCCTTTGAAAAAGTGGGCACCTCGCAGCGGCTTCTTGTCACTCATCGTGTGCTGGGGTGCTTCCTGCCGGGGAGAAAGGCTGCCTGCTGTCTGCTGATCTAATTGGGGCAGTTCTCCACTTTGGGGTCCCTTCCTCTCCTCAGCCCCTTCTCTCCCTTTCTCCTGCATTTAAAAATCACTCTTAAACCCAGTGCCCCTGGAAGCAGAGTTTCAGACAAGCCCTGGGTTCTGCACAGCCGTCTATGTGCTCGTTACTTGCAGCGACACAGCGGGGATGGATGCTGAGCGCTGCCTGGCCTCCCACCTCGGGTCCTGCTTCTTCTCAAAGAGGCTTCAAGGGCCTGATTTACACACCTGGACTCATTGGCAAGGTTAGGAGCCAAAAGCAAGCAAACAAACAAACAAGTCAAACCAAATTATGCATGCTCCTGCTACTTTCACCGATTGCAAAGAAAAGTGACCAAGTCACAGGAGGTTGGAGGTCGTGCATCCTAACTCTCTCCTTTGACTGAGACCCAGAGGGGAGGTGGCAGCTGCAAAGCCTCCCCATGCCTGGATCCAGCAAGAAGCAGAGCCCAGGACCACAGACTTCCTGTGGGCAAAGCACCTCACGGGAGCTGCTTTCCTGTGTCCTCACTTCCCTGTTTAAACCCATGCGACAGGTTTCTGCCATGGTGAGCACAGCCTCAGCCTCTTCAACGGCAGAGCTCGACTGTCTGGAGGCTCTGGGGTTTGTGTCGTGCTCTGTCCTTTGCAGCCGGAGCTGCTTCCTACACATTTTCCCCGTGTAGTCTCTGTGGCCTATTCCCCTTTTCTGGGCCTTCCATGGTCAGAAACCTGCCTGTATGGTCCAAAGCCAGTCAGCTAGACCTTTCGAAGGAGGCGGGGACGGGGGAGCACACCAATCTCCTTTTGTAAATGAACTTACTGAACAACGCGGGTCCACACTGACCCGTCACTTCACAAGGATGCCAGCGGTGTGGGCCTGCTGCCGCCCGGCTTGAGCGTTTCTGTCCACACAAGGGCCTGGGTCCCAGGCGTCACTGCTGGCAAAGGAGCTTAGGTTGGGCTGGATGCTGAGAGCAATAAATAGGCAACAGACCTCCGTTAAAATCACCCCTCAGTCCCAAGATGAGAGCCGATCCCACACAGAACTTCTGATGAGTGATTTGCAGCCAGCACTGCGCTCGAAGGACCACTCCCCAGTAAAAAGCGAGGCGCGACGGGAGGCATCCCTCCTGACCATAACCCCGGGCTAGCCTTGCTTTGCCCAGTCTGGCCCGGCCTTCCCCAGGGTCCCCTGTGGAAAGGTGTGTGGAGTGTGGCAGTGACGGCAGCCGTAGCAACGGGTGAGAAATCCACTCCTCATGCTGTCCTGCTGCCCCTTGCTGTAGCCTGTGGGGACAGCACAAGCTCGATTGGAGGGCATGAGCTTTCACCGTGTCTAGACATTTAAGTCATGCCGTAGACGCTCAGAGGAAAAATCATAAGGCAAGCTGTATTCGTTTCCTGGGGCTGGTGTAACAAATGATCACAAACCAGGTGGCTTAAAACAGCAGAAACGTATTCTCTCATAGCTCCAGAAGCTGGAAGTCTGAAATCAAGGTGTCAGCAGAACCTCTGAAGTCTCCAGGGGAGGATCCTTCCGTGCTTCTTCCAGCAATTCTTAGAATTCCTTGGCTTGTAGACCATGTGGCTCCAATCTCTACCATCCTCATCACTTGGTGTTACGGGCGGAATTCTGTCTCCCTCACCCCAATTCATACGCTGAAGCCCTAACCTCAGCACCTCAGAATGTGATTGTATTTGGAGATAGAGCCTGTAAGAGGTAATTAAGTTAAAATGGGATCATTAGGGTGGGCCCTAATCCAATACCACTGGTGTCCCTGTAAAAAGAGGACATTAGGACACAGGTAGCAGGTCAATGGATGACCATGTGAGGACACAGCAAGAAGGCAGTCATCCACAAGCCAAGAAGAGAGCCTTCACGAGAAACCAGATCTGCCTACACTGTGATCTCGGACATCTAGCTTTCAGAACTGTGAGAAAACCAATTTCTGTTATGACATTTTGTACGGCAGCCCAAGCAAACTAACGCACGTGGCGTCATCCCCGTGTGTCTCCCTGCCCCCATCTTCTCATAAGGACACTAGTCACAGTGGATTAAGGGCCCACCCTACTCCGGATGACCTCATCTTAACCATCTCTACAATGACTCTATTCTGAATAAGCTCACATTCTGAGGTTCTGGGGAGGACATGAGCTTTGGGGAAGACACTGGTCCACGCAGTGCAGTGCAGTTTGCCTAAAAGAGTAATTTACCCTAACCCGTTTTCCATGTTGACTTTTTGTTTTGTTTTGTTGGGCCCAGCCGCTCCGCGGCACGTGGGATCTTCCCGGACCGGGGCACGAACCCGTGTCGCCTGTATTGGCAGGTGGACTCTCAACCACTGCGCCGCCAGGGAAGCCCTCATGTTGACTTTTTTATGGGTCTCAGTTTTCTCTCCCTCCTGAAGGGCAGTCAATGGACCACGGTGAGAAATGCCTGTGCTTCAGTAGGGGCTGGGAGCTCCAGTCTATGAAGCAAAGATGGGCTCCAGTTCCTCCAAACAGCCCACACCTTCCACCTCGGCATGGCATGGCCCGCTTGGCCTTCTCCAGCTCTGTCCATCAGCAAGCTGACCAGGCAGATCTAAGGCCGCTGCCATTTGCTGTTATCTACACCTGTGATCTGTCTGATTCAATTTTTTCCTGAGCTATTTGTCCAGAAATCGAGTGCGAACTGGAGCAAGTTGTTTGATCCCTTCCCATCAAGAAAATGCCACTGCTTCTCAAGGATGGGAGACGGCGGCGGGGGTGTGCATGTGGGGGTTAGGGGTCTCTAGTTCCTATTTTTTAGAAAGAATGAGAGTTTGGTGGTCCTCAGTCTTGGCCACATAATCACCTAGAGAAGTTGAGAAAATGCTGATTCCTGAGTTCCCCCAAGATTTTGATGGAAATGGTCTGGGATGGGTCTGGGCACTGGGATATTTAAAAGGTCCCTGGTAATTCTAATGTCCCTGGCTGAGAAACACGTGCCCAAGGTGACCAGAGTCCCGAGTGATCAACTAAATGGAATGGGGGTGAACTTAAATGACATACACCAACTCCCTCCCAAAAGAGACAAGGTAACTGGTATCTCGAGCACCTAAGGTTGCCCAAGGTCACCCAAGGAAGGAACCCAGGCAGCCAAGATGAAACCTCAAGCCATCAGCCACTGGCTTCTCCCCAAGTTTTCATTTCCTGGCTGCAAATTAACATATTTAATGATTTTAGTCCATCCTGCTGATCTGCCTTTTAATGAGGTCTGCAGGCTTTTATGGACCTGATCTCTCCTCATTCAGGTAGCTGATTTCATCTACACTTGGAAATGTGCTGCAACCTCTTTATCATTTTAATGTAGCCACGGCCCCCAGCCACACGCACCGAGCCCAGCCAGCCTTCAGCCTGGCTGTCACTCATCACTGGGAGACCCAGGTGAGAACACGGAACCAGGCTTTCAGCAAACTCTCCCACTCCACGGACATGGGGGAAAAGCGCACATTCCCCCATGACCTCCAGTGATGGACTACAAGCGAAGCGCTCAGCTTGCTAACGTTTACAGCCACAAGCCGCCTCATTTTTCCCACCCAGACTTTTCAACTGCCTACTTCATCTTTACAGACGGAGTTGCAATTTGCATTCATAAGGCTCGTAACCTGTTGCTTTATGTCCTTTGTGTTGGCTTAATATTGGAGAGCAGGAAAATGGGAGGAATAATTAAATAGGTTGCTGTTCACTTCACTGGGGATGAAAGTCAAGGGTCAGCTTTGTTGAAATTTGGAAATAAAAGGGGCCTTTGTGTCCCTTAAAAATATCGGCTCACAGAAGGTCTTCGTAATAAAACAATTTCTGAAGTGCAATTCTTCTTATATTTATTATAGCTTCTTTGTTTTTTTTAAAAATTTTTTTTTGACCCTTTCAGACTGCCTTATTATTATTGTTCCTTTTAAACCAGGGTCTTCTGTGCGCACGCTCTCTCTCTCTCTCTCTCTCTCTCTCTCTCTCTCTCTCTCTCCTTGCCCCCCTCTCACTCTACTCTTTCCCCACTCCTCTCCAGAAAGCACACACATATTCCTTGAAGAATCCTGACTCTTACAAGGTATGTTTTCCTGTGAACAATTTTCACACAATTTATTACATGTCCTTAAGGATAAGAAAAAACTATACTTTTGCTTTAGTGCTCAAAAGAGTTTCATAGAAATCCTTGGTTGCAAATCGCCCACTTAAAATAATGAAAGCACAACCCGAGTATTTACTTGCTGGGGGTGCAACACTCCTCTGCTTGCTAGAAGGCCTGGGGGTGCCAGGGTGCTGGGACCTGCCTGTTGGGATGGGAGACATTAATTAAATTACCTTATATTTAGTGTTAATTTTGTCCTGGGCTTGTCAGGTAATAGACAACAAGCCTGGACTCAGCTAGGAGCATCAGCCCAGGCAGGAACAGAGTCTCCTGGGTTGTCCCATCGTCAGACTAAATGAGCTGGCGTCTTGGTAGCGATTAGTTACAAAAGTGATTCCAATATTATTTCAACAGGTGTCAATTTGGGGGGCTGTGATCAGAATCACACAACCTGCTGCATGAGGATGGCAGTGCTCAGTTCAGCCACTCGGGCAGTGATGTGACCGTCTGTCCAGCTAGCGGAAGGGAAGGAGGCTTGGCGATGTTTCTAAAGAGCCATCACTTGCGAGAGAATTTGAGAGTGAAATAGGTTAAGGTGTCAGTCTGGGACTCACTTTCACTGGGTCCAGCTTGGAACAAGGACATCTTTGGGTGATATAAGAAAGTCCTGAGGATTCTTCCTATATTTGGAGTGAACGCTTTTGATTACTAATTAAATTTTGCCTCACTAGCACAAACCTGAACCTTTCAGGAAGTTGGTGGTGAGAAGTCCTAATTACCGTGAAATTATATTTCCCCGTAATGTTACGGCCCCGATCCACATGCACCTATAGGACTGTAATTCCCAAGGTAAGGAAATTCACCCAGGCACTGGTGATTGTGCAGACTTGCACTCAAATATTATTTCCCAGTCTCGACTCCCAAGCCCTGAAAAGCACTTTTCACTCAAATGAAAAAGACCTTCCGAGGATTTCCCCTCCTTGTTTCAGAGAACTAAGCACAAAGCACAACCTAGTGAAAGTACTTTATCAGATCAGCTCCTGTGGGCCTGGTCTTCTGTCCACATAGCTCTGCCCAGGAGAGGAGACCCCTGGTAAGGACACTGTGCCAGGCCGCACCCCTTGGAGGTCCCCACTGCACCCCACACCCGCTCTGGTAGAAAGTCTAAAGCTATCAATGGACCCAATAACGCAGGCTTCTGGCCCCGTGAGAAAGGGAAGAGGTAGGCTTTCACCTTTGGAAATGCAGCGTGAACTTACCACTTACACATACTGTTTGGTTAGTTTCCCACATGTTATTTGTCCTGAACAAAGATCCTTTTCCCTCCCAAGCATCCAAAGCTGGTGTCGGGTCTCTGAATAAGGACAAATCAAATCATTTTGTCTACTCCCTAGTAAACCCAGAACAAAATTAACGTAAAATATGGTGAGTTGTTTAGCGTTTCTTACCTTATGTCACAGATCAAACAAGATGGCAATAGGGCCATCACAGAATGCCCTGGTAGAGAAAAATCTTGAATCATCCACCAGAGATCTACAAGACAGCTGCACCCCTAAGAGCCTGTGGGTCACACAAGTGATCTCAGAGCCAAGTTGCATCCTCTGTCCAGCCTCAGAGGAAAGCCTTGAGCGTACGCAGCCAGCCTGCCAGTAGAAGAGATGTGGAGCTGGCGTTCTGGCTGAGTCCATGAGTAAGGTCCTGGAAGCCCAGTTCACCTGACCTCAGGCCACAGTGAGCCACTGCTAGCTCTCAGTGTCTGCAACAGCCTGATGCAGCTGCCACAAGCCCAGAGCAGCTGGCAGCAGGCTGGGGGGCGTGGAGGGAATGGGGGCAGGGAGGTAAGTCACCTCCTGCTGTGGATGTCTCAGCGATCAAATCTGCTGATGGGCAAGCAATGATGGTGGAACACCTGGCTTTGCTGTCGCTTTACATACCTGCCATAGTCACTTTGGATGCACAGAATCACATGTTGGGTGGAAGGTGGATAACTGGCTGATAATATATCTATTCATCACAGCAAGACAGGGGGACTCAGGACATGGTCCCTCACATTTGGAAGAGCTAAACTTGGGCCGAGGTCTTCAGAAACAAAATACCATTATATACAAAGACAGAAGGGTGACAGGTGGCCCCATTAGGAAAGAATTCACAAAGCTTCATTTCTGATAATCACTTGGAGACTGAAATATAATGATCCCATTTATTCCATCAGCAAGAGTTGTCACGGTCTTGTTATAAGAAGAATGAGCCTCCGCCCTTTGGAAATTCAACGTGAACTTACCATTTGCACATACCGTTCAGTATAGTTTCCACATGTTAATTGTCCAATAAGTAACTTCCTGAACAAAGATCCTTTTCCCTCCCAAGCCTGGAAGCTGGTGTCAGGTCTCTGCATAAGTGCAAATCAAAGCATGCTGTCTATTACCTGATAAACCTAGGACAAAATTAACTTAAAACATAATGCGGCTGTTTTACTCTTCCTACCTTATGAATCAAGTATATCTAAGATGGAAATAGGAATCTCACAGAATACCCTGAAAGAGAAAAATCTTGACGTAGTAAAATCTGTTTTCTGGCTAGAGAGTATAGACCTTTGGTGTTAATATCATCTCATGTGTAACACGCAGGTTATTTATATATCTAACCACACATTTATGCTCTAAAAGTTACATCCATATATACAGTCTATACATAAAAAATAAAATATTAGAATTCTATTAAATATCCTGAAATCAGATTTTTATAATTAAATTTCTCTCTGGCTTTTTATTATTTACAAAATGTATTTGTTTGGGTAACATTTTAATTCCTGAAATTTAATATTCCATGGTACATCATTAAAGTAATAAGACAAGTGAGTGAGTAAATGGGTAAGTAAACAATACATGTCTCCACTGTCAATTTCTCTCTTGGTGAGGACAGTTCCAATTTTGAGGGGCCTCTTATAGAGAGTTGGGATTGCACCTCACCTCTTTCCACCTTGACTTTCTAGATTGATCTGTAGGCATTTTCCAAGAGCAGACTCTGGCTTAGAGAAAGCACTACTGGAAAAGTATTTAATGATATTCCCTGCAGTTACTTGGCCAAATAAAACTGACTCTTTATAGCGCAGAGAGAAAACAAAATTGTTTACTCATTTAGTATTTATTAGTTTGGAAATGGGGACATAGTACCTAGCACACAACGAAAGGCTGATGTTTGCTTTATCGAGGTACCTGCCTGGCGTGCCTTCAGAAGACAGGAGGAAGAGGCTTACAGTTCCTGAGCTCATGTTGACTCTCTGTAGCACAATTCCTCATGTTTTAGGGGGCAATTAATTCTCATAATTGATGTTGGTACAGCATGGATCTTAAATGATTTATGAAAGAGTTTACTGCCTCAGTGCAGGCATTTCTAAGAGTATCTTCACCCATTGCTGCCATATCCTGTGGAACACCAGATACAAAGGAGACCAGAAGATGGGCAGCGACGGGAGCAAAAGTGTCACATCTCAGCTCTGAGCCTGGGCAGCTCAGGCTTGGGGACAGCACGTGCTAAGCCCGGGCCACACCAACCTCGCACATAATCCAGAGCTGTAAGTCAGACTCTGGCCAGGCCTAAGGTGGCATTTGAGGTAGCAGGCTTAGACTGAGACCACGGAACCTGAAATGGGGCCTCTGGCTGTGAGAATCTGTGGTCATGTGGCTCTGGGGCTGTCCACATCAAAGGCATGTCCATCTGCCCAAATGTCAGCCCCACTGGGCATCATTCCACTGCTCCTTAGGATTTTTTTTTTTTTTTTTTTTTAAATCTTGCTTTTTGCCTTTTCATTACAGATGCTCCCTTTGTGATAAGTTAACTCAGCTCTTCCAGGTTTAAATTTTATTTATTTATTTATTTATTTATGGCTGTGTTGGCTCTTCATTTCTGTGCGAGGGCTTTCTCTAGTTGCGGCAAGCGGGGGGCCACTCTTCATCGCGGTGCGCCGACCTCTCACTATTGCGGCCTCTCATTGCAGAGCACAGGCTCCAGACGCGCAGGCTCAGTAATTGTGGCTCACGGGGCCAGCTGCTCCGCGGCACGTGGGATCCTCCCAGACCAGGGCTCGAACCCGTGTCCCCTGCACTGGCAGGCAGACTCTCAACCACTGCGCCACCAGGGAAGCCCGCTCCTTAGGATTTTGAATGTCTTAGGAGTTTCCTTTCGGAAGGCAAAGACCCCAGTACAGATAGGCTTTGAGCTTTACACTTTGTTCATGAAGTAAGACCTAACTCAGAGTAAAATGATTCACTGTGAGAATTAATAATGGGACAGGGAAGAAGGGGATGATGAAGGGGGCAGATGATAGGGAAGAACAGGGGGACTAGTATTTACTAAACAGCTACTATGTGCCAGGCACTGCGCTAGACCCTCTATATATGTGTTGTTTCTGAATCCCCACAAGGACACTGAAAGATGGGTATAATTATCCCTATTTACAGAGGAGAAAACTGAGACTTAAAAAGATGAGTAACTTGACAGGCCAATCGCTGGAAGTAGCCGTGCTGGTGTTTCCCCCCTGGGTTACCTGACACAGTGTATGCTTCTTCCATGATGCCATGAAGATGCTCCAGAGACACACCCTACGTCCTCACCTGTGATCCCTCCCCAGTATCCCTAGGAGGTAAAAAGGTTGTTGGCTGATTCCAAGGAAGGTGTCTCGTGGTGGCCCCAAGGGAGGGGTTAGGTGCTTCATTTCTTCCCCCAGGTCTCCATCCACCACTACAAAGCAACTCCATATAGGTATAATGTAAATAAAAACTGTGAGAGCTTTCTAGGCAAGCACAACCTCAAAGCAAGTCCTCTAGAGTCAACTTCTAACCAGACTGTCAACTCGAAGCCCCTCTCGTCCAGAAAATTTAGGGACTCCTTTGATTTACAAAATTATATACCAGTATCTCTTAGACTGATTGCTCCCTGAGAGGAGGAATTGTGTCTGTTCATCTTTGCGCTGCGTCTCATAGGCTATGCCCAGTACCTGACCTAGAATCATTTCCCAGTAAATACTGGCAAAATGAATGAATGAAGACAAATCTCCGCATTCTTCAGCTTTAAACCGGAAAAAGCCTGAATCACTCCCTGTGGGGTGCCAGGGCTCCCCCTCTAGACTTCCCATCCCCTAGGGAGAGAAATGTCCTTGCAGCTCTTGGATGGCTTCTAGAACATTCTGTACCCACCTGCACCAAGCAAGGCCTGTGACATTCTTAGGACACCAGTGAGCTGCCAGACTATGCCAAGTTTAATGCTCCCCCAGCCAAAAAGGAGACAAGTAGGGGCCCAAAGATACATGTGAAATGTACATGTGAAAACCGAACTGCTATTTCTTGGGGCATGATGAGAGGGTGTCTCTGCCTTTCAACAAAGGTCTGGGTAAAGGAACTCAGAGAAGCCCCAAAGGCCTGAGACTGAAAGGGGGCTGTCCATAATTTATCGCTTATCTGCCTAAGAGCTGTCTTGGACAGACTGAAGTCATTAGCCGAGCAGGCTTGGGTGGGAGGAACCGCTAAGGTACCTGGCACGGTGAGTCCAGAAGGGGCAAGCTCCGGCATGGTCAGCTCCTAAATCTCCAGACGCAAATTACCAGGGCAGAAACACTTGGCATGTTCACCACATCCTCCCCTCCCACCTCCTCGGAGCAGTATGTGCCCTTTAAAAAAAAATGGCCCAGATAAAAATCACACCCATTTACTGCAGTGTCTTTTCCATCGTTGTAAAAGAAAGGCCTTTATCACCTCCCCTGAATTAGATCTGTGATTTTTTTGAATGACATGTATAATAATTAGACTGTGAAGATGTGCCGTTAATCCATTTAAAGGTGTAAAGAAGCCCATTTAATGAACATTATAGTCACATTAGACTTGGAAACATCCAACTCTTTTGTTGAATAAAAAGAAGTTCAATGAGATTAACTTCTCTTAGTTGGTTTTAAAGAATAATCAAACACGTCTCCCTCTGATAGTGTGCTGTGCCTTCTCGCATGGACTCTGCATACCAATGTCTGGCAGCCCAGAAGGGTAAGAAAAAGGCCGCTGGACCTCACATTTCAGTTCAACAATTACAAATTAAAGAAGACCACTCCTACTTTCTATACTCACTATAAAGTGATAAGAGGCCAAACCCCTTGAACTTGTAATTATGTAACAGAAATGTTAATCTGGTTTGCTATTCTCTCCTGCTGCGTTAACTACATTCTTACAATTATCAAGTGTACTCCTTGACATGTAGATATTTCTACTGGGAGACCAGTTACTTGATCCTATCAGATTTTGCCCACAAACAGGGTAATGGATTCTGTTTACAAATCTCATTCTGTTTCACATCTCCCGACAAGGCAGCCGTGATACCTGCCTAACGCAGGTAAGTGCCCAGCGCAGGCGCTGTCTGCTCCCATTTACAGTGGGTCAGAATCCAGATATCTTAGCTAACTCCTAGGACTCTTTAAAAGAGCCAGACTAGAAAACAGAAACGGACAAGTTTGGAATAATCCCGGAGTTGATGGGGAAAAGAAAAAAAAAAAAGATGCTAAATCCCAGTTGCTAGACTGTATCTTTCTTCTGAGAATTCCCATTATGGGCACACAGTTTATCCAAGTTGAACCCAGAAGATGGTATTGGTCAGATTTAATCTGCTAATTAGCCTCTTCTCCCTCAGGCATCTGACTTTCTACCCTCTTTTTAGCTTAGGAATGTATATTTTGCCTTCTATGTTCCCTCTCTGTCTTATCTATAGCTGCTAAGAATTTAAAAACAAGCAAACAACTGAGGTGTGTAACATACTGCCTAAGATTTCAGAAGGCAGAAGGTATAGATTTCTTTTCACCAAGGAAAAGAAAGTTTCAATAATGAGGAAGGACGAGCATCAGTGGGAGATGAGAGAGCTGGCTTGGGGAGAGCGTATCAGCACAGCACCCTGCCTCCTTGCTTGGTGCCTAATGCCTCTTGCTAACCAGTGACAGTGATGGATGACTGTGGAGACTGTCTAAGCCAAACTGCTAACCAGCGCTGTGTTAGATCTTTTTGTAGTTTAGGAAACAAAGCTGATAAGATCAAGAGGCAACATAATCCTGGTTAATGTAGTGTGATCTGTCTTGTATAGCGTAATTGGGCATCACACCTTAAACCAGCCGTGATATTTGTAGGAATGGAAAGGAAAACTTACAGCAGTTTAAAAGACGTTGCTGTTGTTGTTGTTTTTAAATAATGTGTTGTGCCTCCCTCCCATTATTATGAGTCACCATAATGTGATCTGGAGGGGCAGGGTCTACTCCCAGTGGGCTGAGACTAACTCAGAAATTAAGCCTGGGACCTAGAGATGATCATACTAAGTGAAGGAAGCCAGATAGAGAAAGATAAATAGCATATGATATCACTTATATGAGGAATCTAAAAGCAAACACAAAAATATACAAGTGAACTTATTTCCAAAACAGAAATAGACCCACAGACACAGAAAACAAATTTATGGTTACCAAAGGGGAAAGGAGAGATAAATTAGGAGTACGGGATTAGCATATACACACTACTATATATTAAAAAAATAACCAACAAGGACCTACCGTATAGCACAGGGAACTATACTCAATATTTTGTAATAACCTATAAGGGAAAAGAATCTGAAAAAAATACATGTATATATTCATGTATAATTGAATCACTTTGCTGCACACCTGAAACTAACTACACTTCAATTTTTTCAAAAGGGGGAAAATTAACATATATTTCAATAAATAAGTATAAGATTAAAAAAATAAAACCCTAAACTTAAAAAAATAAAATAAAAAAGAGAGAAGAAAAATGAAGCCCGGAGGCCCAGCACACAGCTACAGTTGTACTTTTCACCTCTGTTTTGCTCTGGCTCATTTATAATCCTCAGAGATGAACGTCCAAGAAGGATGAAACAGGGAGAACTTGTCCTGAAAGGTCACAATTAGATCATTGCCTTTCATGGGTCTTCAAACAGAACCAAGGGGAAAAACGCCTGGGGCCTTCCAACACCCTCGGAAAAGAGGCAGAAAGAAGAACATTACGTTTTGTTATTTATCACTAACGCTTTTCCTTTTCCTGAGGTTATCTTCATTATATGTTTATAGCACAAAAGACCTGTACTAGGTAAGACTAAAAGGTGACACGTTCAGCCGACAAGTGAGCGGAATGGCAAAAGCAGAGGAAAATTTGATGCATGCAGTTCTGGAACGGAGTGTAAAAGACGATATGTTCTTTTTGGTACCTGGCTGCGGGTTTCGTGTGCAGAAACTGATTTAGAAATCTAGATAGCTCTGGGATAGCCGTCATGGGTGAAGGTTGCTAATATCACCAAAGTTTGAAGCTATTCTGTAACTGCTTTCATCAGCCTGAAATTTAAAATTACACTTCAGTGAAGAATATCTACAAGATCTTTAAAAGAAAAAGGCATACCCAGTAGTATCCATTCATATGCAGAAGTGTCAAAAAGGTTTTATCTCAGCTCCTAAGCAATGTGTCCTTTCCACCCTTTCATTGAAAGGATCATTTAAATGTGAATGCATTATTTTTTGGTTAGGTTATTAGATTGTGTTCAGATTGCACAAATAATTATGAAACTTGAGTCCGATTAGAAACTGCTCTGGATTTTCCTCTATGGGATAAAAATCTTATGAAAAGCAGATAAATGCAAAGGGGAGTAAAAATCGTTTGTCAATATGCTGTCCCAAACTTGCCCGAAGATAATTATCATTGCTTATAAATACATGTTTGAGGTTTGCTCGAATACGTTTTTGTAGAAAAGAGAAAAGTTATCATCTTGAAAGGAACTAAGTAGCGCCTCAAAATCGCTATCATGGTCTGGAGTGAACTAATCACTTTATCCTCATCCCCAAACACATTTATCCACCTCCTAATTCTTCACCTAATTAGAGGGAAATGCAGAGCTGTCCTGGTCAGGGAGGTGGGGATTAGGGTTAAGAAAACACTTGTATTTGGAACCCCCTACCTCCCCTGGTCAGTGTGAAAGATTCTCAAAGAATCTCCCAGCCTAGCTAATCCATGACCCTCAGCAGGGGAGGAAGTGTTAACAATTTAGTTTAAAACTCACACTCTCAGACAAATGCATCAAAAACGGCTTTTCTCCTTTGATTTGTAGGTATTAGTTGTTTTTCCAGGCCCCATTAAGGACTCTTCATCCTGTACAGCAAGGGGCATTAAGCCCTGGCAAGTTAGAGTTGTTCCCAGCTCTGTGTTATTCAAAGGCAATTTACACTAATTATTCGAGCCCACAGTGTTACCCATATTAGCAGAATGAACCATCTCAGCAGGTAAAAGTACTTTTGAAATGTTAATTTATTACCAAGGTATAAAAATGTCCTGGAATTAAAATAAAGTGGAAAAAATGAATAGCAATTTTAAAGGATGGGACTGAAACATTCTGTACCCCTTTTTTATTTGCAGCAACTCCTTCCTAACTGCTTGCCTCTTAAAAACATAGTTTGTCATGGCAAATGGCAATGCATTCTCTGACATTACGGTTAACACAAAGATCTCGCCTACTTTGGTACATTTTTCTATCCAGTTTACCAAGGGAAGCCAAATGAACCTTCCAACCCAGCTGCATTCAGAGGCAGCAAAAGTGATTTTGTGCCTCACAAAATCTGCTCCTGGGTGTTGGTTGCTGTCTCTCAGCCAATGATATTTTCAAAACCCTCTTTAATATTCCATTGTTTGTTCCAGAACAACTTCTCTGGTCTAGAAGAAGCAAGACAGCATCAACGATTTCTCTAGTAGCATTTGTGACTCCATCCAAGGATGGACCCACATGTCAGGGGCTCCCAGACTACAATGTCCAGGGTGTCCCAGGTACAAAAACAACTTTCATCATAAAGTCCAAGGCTCTGCTTTGCCTTCTGGCTTAGTCTCTCTCCCCTTCCTAAGTAATTGTATGGGAGAAGGGGTAGGGGAAGAACTTAAGCTGAAATTAGACTCTGCCATATTGGGAAGGAACTCACTGTTAGCCAAGATCTGACAGCTAGGCTCTCCCCATTACAAGAAGTGCCAACAGCGACCCCTCCTGGTGACCTGAACAAGCCACAGGGTCCAAACAGTGCAGCTAGTTGTCAGTGAAGACTACTTTCACGTCTTCCATTCATTCATTCTACAAGCATTTATGCACCAAGGCACAACAAACAATCTCTGCCCTCATGCTGTTCAGAAGACCATCAGGGCAGTAAACTCATAAAGCTGTAACAGAGACATGAGGAGGGGATGGTAGGGCCCTCGAAAAGAAAGACCCACACAGTCCAAAAAATACAGGAAAGTGTTTACAAAAGTAAAACGAAGATTCACTAAGCAGAGGGAAAAGAAAACCTAAGGTTAAAAAAATAGCAGGTGCAAGGGCCCTGAGGGACACAACAGCATAGCCCAGATCTGAAAGCTGGGTGGGGTATCCAGACTGTCCAGAGCTACAGGAAATGATCGGGAAGGAGTGGGAGAACAAAACTGGAAAGGTAGACAAGAGCCCCGATCAGCTGTCCTGGGAAATGCAGTGCATCTTCCCATAGACTAGAGGTCTCCCAACTTTTTTGACCATGTATCCCCATCCCTGAAAAAGGATTTGATCATCCTCAGTATATGTTCGGTTAAATTATTTGCATATACCGATTTAATCCATTATAATAAGTACTAGTCATGCTTATTTTATTTCTTATCTTTTTCATGAAAATATGTTAATAGAAGTTCTAGTATTTCCTTTCCTCGCCCCAGTTTATTGCTGACAGCGACAAATGCCCCAGAGTTGATGGGCCCATGGAAACCCAAGGTCTACCCCAGAGATTCTTCTAGTGCATCTAAGTAAGGCATTTGTGCTTCCAATTCCTAATGCAACCAGAAGCTCGATCACATGCCAAGAGTTCTGACCTAAATCAGTCAGAAACAGGTGAACTACAATTACGGCAGGAGCCAAAGAATTTCCAACCAGTGGATCAGCAGATGCACCCTTAACACCCCACAAGGGAAATCTGGCCCTGAACCTTCTAACATCTTTTCCCTCCTGTCTTGGAGTAAATGTATTCATGACCCATAAATCAGTATACCCAAGAGCCTTTACTATAACTTCTAGAGTTTAGAACACAGCCAGAAACACAATAAGAGCATCTATAAGACAAGTCTAATATAAAATAAAAACAAGAATAAGTTGCAGCATAAATTTTAAAATATATGGGTCACCATGAAGCTGGAATCTAATTTGTACTTTCCAATTGTCTATTAAATGCAATTTTTGGTAGATTCCTTATGAATCCCCCAACACACACACACACACACACACACACACACACACACACACACACCCCTTAACTTTGCTACCCAGGCAATTCTAGAGTGATCAGGAATTCATATCTGGATACCTGCGAAATACATAATAGAACAGCTATTGCTAGAAGCCATGAATTATAGTGACACCTCTCTTTACGAAAATTTGCCCGAGGACTAGAATTTGTACTTAGGTCATTGGAAATGGTGGGCTCCTTCAGATTCTAGAAATGGCTAACAGAGTCAGGATGCCTCATGCTACCACAATCCATCCATCCATCCATCCATCCATTCAGCCATCCAAAAAATGTTTATTGTTAATGAACATTGAATATTGTTATTATTGGTGTGTCAGGCATTCACAGTCACAATTGGCAGGGAGACATTCTCACCTAGTATTTAAATGTTACTTGCTGGACTATAGTAGGAGACAGAGCATCTAAAATGATTGTACAGAATGACTATTCTTCAGATAGAAACCTAATTCTCGATCAGTGTTCTTTTCACATCAGGTGTTCAAAATGTCTTTTGAAATCAAATTGTGACATTGTATCCATTTCTACTTGGAGAATATGGTCAATATCTTACTTATTTGGAAATGACAGTAACCCATATTCTGTCTGAGCTAGCTCTCCCTTTTTTTTCTTTTCTAGAAATGCTTTTTATTTTACAGATAGTGTAAGTGAGCAGGTAGGGTACAAGGAGAATTTTGAAAGTGTTTAGAAAACAATTTGCTTCCAATGATTTAGTAAATGCACCTTTGCCTGCAAATAATGGATATGAAATCACAAACCAACTGAGTTAATCATGTATCCTAAAGACCTTTAGAGGCACAGCCCAGCTCTAATTACAGAACATCCATGGAAGTAAGAATAGTACATTCCCATAAAAAATTTCTATGGTTCAAAGTATTCACTAGTTAATCTGGCTGCCCCTTCACCAACACCACCACTTAGCTTGAATTAATGAGGATGGATTCACTAATGAAAGCCAAGAATTTTCTTCATTCTGATGAGACAATACAGTCATGGGGAGTAGCTCTATCAAATCATTTCCACGGCATATGCTGGGAAGCTGGAAGTACTAAGGGGGATGGTGCGTGGCTCAAGACTTATGATCAGAAGCGGGTGAAATTAAGTCAGAACTGAGAGTTTTTCTACTTTAGAAGCAGCACTTTATTTTCATATTGAAAGAAGTATTGAAAAATGTACCATGAAATTAAAGCCCTGAAAATCTTTAAGGAATCTTTCATTATCTTTGGATCAATGCAGAAACAGAAGCTTTGCACGTGCAAAAATGAAAACACTTATACACAAAACATAACCTTTACTGATAAAGATTGTATTTATAGAGTGCATCTTATATTCATAATGCATATGTGTACACCTTTAAAATGGCCTCAGTTAATAACCACATAGAATTTCTAGAAAACTGTTTGACATGGGTTTACTGGCTTTTGTAAATGTCTTGAAACTTCATTCACCTAGAGAGGCGGCACATTTCAGTCGACAAAGCACTAGGCTTCAAGTCCAGAGGCTCAGACCCCTGCCCAGGCCCAGCTACATCACTAGCCACTAAGGTGACTACAGGCGAGTCACTTAGCCTGTGGCTCAAAAATAAAGGTTTGATTGGCTTGGCCTCCAAGGGCTCTGTCAGTGCTAAAATTGTCAAACTCCATATAGGAAGTTTTTGATACAATCATCGAAGAGGAAAGCTGTGTATGAAAGCAAATGTTTCCTAAGATAGACATACAAAGGATTTCTTTAAATTTTTGATTAAAGAGGGGAAAGCATAGTTTTGTTTAAATCACATACACACACACACACACACACACACATGCAGACACTCGCACAAGCCTATAAAGTGTACATTTCGTAAAACCCAGCAGTGTTTTCCCCAGTTGAATAAAACGTGGCTTTGCAGGCATTCAGATCCTATTGCATCCGTGCATTCTGCACAAGCCTGCTGGCTCTAGACAGGCTTTGCTTCTAATTAATACAAGTCTAGCTGAATCAGTGGGTGGAGGAAGAAAGACTAGAAATGAAGAAAGAAAATGAGACATTACCACGAATGCCCATCACACTGTGCATATCTATTTATCTGCATAATATTAATGATACCAAATATGCAAACAGATGTTTCTCTCATTAACTTGTATATGCAAATACTACTGGTAGGAGTGGGAATGTTGTCTTAGGGTTGAGAGATCGTAGAGGGTAATTAAAGGTTAATCCAGTTTTCAGTTCACAGACTGTACGACAAGAGTGGTTGTAAAGAAAAATTGTCACTTAACCTTCAATTCATTACCAATGGCACATGGATTTTCTACTTAAATAACATAAACATATATGCGCTAATCATCACTCCCCTCTCTACCACCTCTGCAGTGGTTGATCATTAGCTACCGCTGGCAAAGACTTGTGAGTTGAGTGAAGTTGAGTATTTCTGGGCAGAGCATTAATAAGAAAGATATATAGATCCTCAAAAATATTGACGGGTTCCTTAGAATCATGTAGAGTCATAATCTAACTCTTAACAGAAAATTCTAAAGTACTTACATCGTTACTCCTTGAACATAATCAAAAGCATTGTTTTAAGATACCGAATGTGGGATTTGAGAGGCTACAATGACATGACTAAGTTCGCAATATATTACTGTTTTACCTACCGGGGGGAATTTGGTAAATGGTTTGGAACATTGTTTGGACAGAAAAGTTTAACTCACCAGCTGAGGTATTTTCACTTCCTGTTTTGAGGAGGGGAAAAAAAAAAATTCAGCAATTAAGGTCAGAAAAGTTCCAAATTGGCAGTCTGTGAGAAGAAATGCAAGGTCAGTATGAACTACGTGTTTGCAGGAAGAGCTGAAGAAAAGCAGAGGGAGAAGAGGTTTGCCTGCATCTGTGGAAAACTAAAGAGGATTTATTTCCTGATCAATAGTTACAAAGAGCTTACCTTTGGTTTAGTGGGAATCGGGGTTCTGAAAGGGTAATCTCTTCTCTCCCCTTTACTTCCTTAGTCCTTGATTCTACGAGAAGTGCACAGCTATTCACTCGGTGTAAAGACCCACACAAAGCTTAGCAGGCAGAGTACCTGAAGTCTCCATATTCCTGTAAATTAAATATGTGCCCTCTGCTCTGCGTGTTCAGAGATGCCAATCAAAACAAAATCAAAAGTTTCATGGGCAGCCAGATCCCTAACATTTAATCCTCATTATGCATTGAGGATTTTTAGTTAAAGCCAAATTTAATTTTAGTTTTCATGGCACCAGAAAAGCCAAAGCTCCTTTCAGAGTTGCAATCTACATTAAATCTAAATCAATTCTTGGATATAAAACTAAAGGTCTTACTTGATCCTACTTTCTCATAGGAAACAGTGCTTTGTTTAAGACACTAAAAATTGCCTTGGGGAATAATATATTTCTCAAGAAAATGGGCTATGTTGAACTTGCCCAAAGCAACTGTTTCATAGAATTTTAGCAGTACTCACTTGTTGGCAAACTCAAAACACAAGGTAGCTACTATAATTCCAAAAAGGGGAGGGTGATGTCTTACAATCCAGTTTTTTTGGTAGTTGTTTTTCTTATGTTTTTCTTTTTTTTTTTTTTTTCATCTTTCCTGAATGGCTACTTGGTCTCCTACTTAGAGGTGGGTCTGCTATGTTGAGAGCAAGGTAGCCCATTCATCACCTGTGCTAATAGCAGAAGGGTCTTGATTGAATCCTCTTCTGTGGACTGGCTCTCTCTTAGCAAGAAAAGAAGGAGCAGGGTGTCTCCCAGGTCAGAGCTTAGAGGAAAAGGGCATGGAACACTTATGACATTGCCTAAGTTATTAGTACATAATATGTGCACTTTCCCCTGGGTACATATTAAAAGATCTGATTGCCTGCCCTCTCCCAGTTAATTCTGAGTAGCACTTGGAGATCTCCAGCCCTACTCTCAGGAGGCTCTTTTGAAATAACATGGCCCTGCGCTTGTCTATTTGTTACGTAATTGAGAGGTAATGACGATTATTACGTATTAAGAAGCAGCCCAATTCCCCTAGCACCAGGCAGACCCCATAAGTGCTGTATGGCTCAGAATAGCACATAGACCACGCTGAGGTTGAATCTGGGGAGCTAGACTTTTTGGTTAGAAAACTTCAGACAGGGCCAGATAATTTATTTTGCTAAGTGCAACAAAACACACCTCCCTCAGAGCAGAGGCCCTTGATTTTGAGCTATTCCTGGCCCATCTTCCCCAGTCTCCTAAAATATGAGGGCTGTGTGTGGTTGATTTAGGCCCTGCCAGTGACCTGAACCTCCTGACTCATTCTCACCGACCTCCTCAGCTCAGCTTTGGCCCTGGCTTGATAGGGTGTGATGAATCTGATACCTCTGGAGCTCAGCTGAGCAGATCATGAGAACAAGCAGTGATGCTAGAACCACCCAAGGGAGGAAGCCAGAAAGTGCGGCAGGAGACACGTGAGCAGTGGCTACTGTACCTTCAGGGAAGCCACTCACCTGCTCTGAGCTTCAATACCTTCTTCTGCAAGGTAGGAAAATAATAGTACTGACCCCATGAGACAGTTGAGATGATTCGATATCATATATACAGGAAGCGCTAAGCACCCAATACCAAGGAAGCTGAAATGATGGTGGTAGTTAAGATTAACAACCTCATCCTGAAACTGTGGTATCCTAGGCCCCCTGGGAACAGATCCACTCAGAGGATGTCTCCAGATGTTCCAAACATGGCTGCTGCTTTATCACCGGGGAGTAGGGTTGGGTTTCCATCTACTCAGAGAAATCAGCTGATCACCGCAGCAGATTTTAGGGGCAGCCCCCCAACATTTCTCTTAACAGCTTCCTAGAGTGCTTACCATGGGTCACTTAGTTGTATGAAGAGATTGCCCTCTGCTAATAAGTCAGGTCTTCAAGTGGAATCAGGGGACATCACCTCCAAGCCAGTATTGAGGTGGGTTCTGGGCAGTTTATAACAGAAACCTGACAAGTGCCATGCATATCCAAAACCTGACCAAATGTGTGACACCATCAGCAAACAGGTGCTCTCTGGGGTGGGCTCTGGGGGTACCACAACACACAACTGAATGCCCCTTACGAGCTCTGAACGGGCACCACCTCGTTTCTCTAAGCCTCAATGTCCTCACCTGTAAAATGGCAGTTTTAGTTCCCCATGTCCAAAGATTGATGTATGGACTGAATAACAATGTAGAAGAAACACTCTGTCATGTGACAAATAGCATCAGAAATAGAGGGGTTTGTAGTGTTTGAGTCACTGTCTCATCCTGGTGCCCATGACACACCATTATTTTTAACCCTAACGGTTTGTTAATTTAACTCATTAGGGGCTCTTAGCACTTGAAAGCATGTTTAAAAACACAAACCAACAATTAGTCTTTGGGGACCAAAGAATAAATGCAAGCATAATGTATCACTTTTCCTGGCTCAACAAACACCATTTTGATGTGCTAATGGCCCCGAGTGAAGGCGGTAATTTTCAGTTAAATAAGGGAAGCCACCAGTCCAAATGCAAACTCTCCACAAAGATGAAATCTGCCTTCCCTGTGAGTCAGCCAGGAATAAACACTAATACAGTATCATTTATAAATAATTAACATAAAAATAAAGTAGTATGTGTAATATACAATGTATGGTCAAGAAATGTGACACTGACCCAGGAACCGGAAGACAAAAATTTGAGTCAGCCTCCAACAGCCATTAGCTCTGTGACCTCCAAAGATAACGTCAACGCTATAAAACAGCACCTATAACAACCACAACTGGTCCTACTTTCACTGATCCTCAAGCTTCTCATCTGTAAAATGGGGGCAGTTTTACTTGTTGCCTACCTCACAGTATGGTGGGGAATGTGGTTTCATGTGAGCAAATGATAAAGCTCTATTTAAAATGTGAAGGCTTTTGATTTTGACAAATAAATCTTTAGGGTAAATGAGTACAGAGATTGATCCTGCCTCTGTGACTATCAAGGTAAACATGTGACCTCAGTTGGATAAAGACGAGTGAAGTGGGTGTTCTTTACAGCAGGGATTCCCAACCCCCCCAGGCCACGGACCAGTGTGGGTTCGAGACCCGTTAGGAACCGGGCCACACAGCAGGAGGAGGGCAGCGGGCGGGCCAGCAAAGCTTCATCGGCCGCTCCCCATCTCTCCCCATCGGCCCCCATCACTCACATCACTGCCTGAACCATCCCCCCATTGCTCGTGTTGGCAGCTGAACCATTTCCCTGCTCCCGCCTCTCCACACCCACCCGTCTGTGGAAAAATTGTCTGCCGTGAAACCGGTCCCTGGTGCCAAAAAGGTTGGGGGCTGCTGCTTTACCCAATTTTTTTAAGCTGTGGCAAAATACATATGAAATTTATCATTTTAAAGTATACAGTTGAGTGTTATTTAGTACTGTCACAATATTGTGCAGCCATTACCCCTTTCCAGTTCCAGAACATTTTCATCACCCCAAAAGGAAACCCTGGACCCATTAAGTAGTCACTCCCCTTCACCTCTCCCCGCAGCCCCTGGAAAACTCTAATCTACTTTCTGTCTCTATAGATTTGCCTATTCTGGACACTTCATATTAATGGAGTTATACAATGTGTGGTCTTTTGTGTCTGGCTTCTTTCACTTAGCATAATGTTTTCAAGGTTCATCCAGTGTCGTAGCATGGTTCAGAGCTCTTTACACAATTTCAAGCCTAGTATTCTTTAAGCTGTATATTCAAAATACACAGCTAATAAAAATAATAAACTACCATTTACTGAGTACTTACTATGTGCCAGGCACTGAGTACTTTATATACATGATCTCACATAATCCTTATCCAATAAGCAGTATTATTATCTCCATTTTACCGATGAGGAAGCTAAGATTCAGAAAGGTTAACTGACTTGTCCAAGATTACGCAGCAATTAAGTGGTTAGGACGCAAACTTGGGTTTGTTAGATTCCAGCGCTCTTGCTTTTAATCATCACATTTGGTATTTGTACAGTCCAAAATATCCAGGCCACAAAGAGCTGGAGTATGGCCAGGCAGCCAATTACGGGGACCCTAGTGAGCTCTGAGAAGACCCATGAAGGGGGGCATAAAACAGAAACTTGGATCACCTCACAGTCTTGCAAGCTCCATCCTGGCCACTAGTGCCAACAACCAGTGGGAGCCTGACTGGGGCACAAATGCCCTGAGGCATAGTCCCTGGGACTGCCAGGCCCCTATCCCATCTTCTTGCATTTGTCTGTCCTCTCTTCGAACTAGGCATGGCAGAGAGCAGTGGTTGGACAATAGAAATGCTCTGGTCCACTGCGGTCCAGGCGGCCTCTGAGGTCCAGGCTTGGCCAAGGTTATAACATCTTAGTCCGGAAAAGTGTTCTGTCCTTGGCTAAATATCCTGTCAGCTTCCTCTTTCATGTTACCCATACACAAGCTAAAAACCTGAGGACTAGTGATTTAAGCCTAATTATGTGACTTCAAGAAATATATAAAGCCCTAACAGTCATGGGGAACTTAGGGGCTGCAAGTGGGGACACAGTCAGTGTTCACCAGGACGCTTGGGGTGAGAAGAACCCTGATGCATTGATCAGTAAGAAATTAACACTAAATGTCTAGCATTCGACGAAGCTCTGAAGACACCTTCCTTCTTATATGCTTGTACTGGATTCAGAGGTAAAATAGCCCTCATCTTCAGTCATAACCTTCTTATTCTTTAACCTATCCAACTTTAATTAATGTAAATGATATTGACAGAAATATAGTTTTAAGTGTCAAGAGCTTAGAATGAGGAATAAAAGGACCCAGGTTTGAATCCAGACTCCACCACTAAGTAAATGTAGGGAGACCTTGGATAAATCATTCACCTTCTCACAGATGTCCCACCTTCAAAATGGGCTTGAGGAAGGGGTTTGTGACTGTACGCAGTGCCTATCTTCCAGGATTGTGACAGGTGGCTCTGGCAAGGACATTCTGCATCAAGATGTAAATTTCCTGATCTGTTAGGGAGATGGTAGGGAGGCTGGAAGGGCACACCAGTTCATTCATTCAGTGTCCTCGGCACATGAGCTTCTCAACTTCCTGGAGACCAGTTTGCGCATCCAGGAAACAGGAATCACAATTCATCCCCCCAAGTGCTGTTGGGGAGACCAAGTGCCGTAACTCAGCTCAAAACGTGGGTGTGCGGCAGGAGCCCAGAATATGTCCACTCCCCTCCCTCCCCCTGGAGGGTTTAAAAAGAGAAAGCACGACTTGATGCTATTTTATGCAGCCTGTGGCCAAATGACGTAAAGAACTGACCCCCAGAAACAACACTAGAAAAGGAAATTGTGTGCACCGATTTCTGAACTGGTACTGGAGGGAGGGGCAATTGTCACAAAGTGTAGTGGAAGGAAGGGGAAAAGATGTTGTGGTGTCAGCGACATTTCAAGGAGTAAGTCCCTTTCTTCACATGAGGTGGAAAAGTGCTTCAAGGGACAGCGTATTTAGCCTGACTGATTACAGCTCACCTCCAGGGTTTATTTGTGACCAGGAGCATAAATTGAAGGGCACTGATTTATGAGAAACTAATATCTGAATTCTGTGCGCATTAAGCAAAAACTAAATATTTAAGTCATGACCTGTAATTATCTTCCATTTCACATATCGATCTTTGAGTTACAAGAGAGGCACGGACTTCTTTTCATCAGGGTTACAGTTAAGCTTGAAGTTGTGTTACATGTCCAACTTGCATTTTCTTTTCCATGAAACCTGCAGGACGTCAGGAAAACCCAGAGGAAAGAGGTTGGGATTTGGAGTAAAGCCATTTGGGTTTGAATCTTGTCTCCGACACTTACTCTCTGTGTGACCTGAGTAAATCACTTAACTGCTCTGAGCCTTAGTTTCTTCATCTGTAAAATGGGGGCAATAATGACACCTGCCAGGGTCATTTTAGGGCTGAAATGAAGAAGGGGATGTCCAAGTTCTGTGTTTAAAGCGGTGTCCACCCTGAGGAGTTTCCGGGCTCACCCTCTACGTTGAAGCCCAGGGCACTCCACCAGGTAGGGGAGGTGGCACAGGAATCTTTCAGTTGTCCAAAAATACATTCTCTTCAAAATCGTTTCCTGGAAATAGGGTGTGTGTGTGTGTGTGTGTGTGTGTGTGTGTGTCTTTTCTCTGAAGTGGATGAAATTTGTCAACAAAATCTTTACTAAAAATGGAACTTCTGCACATCCAATTGCAGAATTTTGCAAAACAAAACAGAAGATATCTTGCCTGCCTCCAGGCATATCCGAGGGGATTAATCTGTTCCTCTTCAAAAACCCTCTTTGATTCTCTATTCTCACATTACTTAGTAGAAGAAGGAACACCGCACACACTTGGTATAGGAGAATTTAGGAGAAAGAAACCTGCCCGCCCTCTCCAGAGAGAGAAACAGGGAGGGGAGGCCAGGAGACAGGCTCTACCCACCCCACCCCCAACCCTGCTCCCCAGGGAAGGGGGGGGCACCGCCCAAGACTTTGCAGTAGTTACCGCCCTCCACAGACCTCTGCAAGGACAATCAGGCATCATTATTTGGTAGAGAAGCTCTGAAGACTATTTAATAAAAATATTGCTTTTAAACCTAAACCCCAGTGATAACCCCAATTGCTTAAAACAGAGACATAGTTGGTCGGCTCTTTTTAGTGATTATGAAGGAAGATGACTATATTGGAACCAGATCCCAAACCAGATATCAGAATTGGAGATTATTTAAGGTCAAACACTGAATACCATTTGTACTTTTGATAAAGTACATATTGATTGTATTGATTGATTTGTCCCGATCAAAATCTTTGTCTGAAGCTATCTGTTTCAGATCCATAAGTGTTTATCATAAGTGATGCCCCTTTAATTATTTTTAGTAAAGTTTAGATTTGCTCCTGTCATTTTGTGTGGCTTGAATACAATGATTTTTCTTTAAAAACATTTAAACATGTTCATCAATTTTCATCTTTCAAAAAAATCAAAGTAATACCCAATTAATAGCATGTGTTTTACTGGCTGGAGAGAGCATTTCTGTCACTAAATTGGGCACAGGCCACCTTTGAAGGTATACATCATGGGTCCCTCCTAAAGGGGAAAGACTAAAGTCCCCATGTAAGTAGACACGTGGAAGTCTGAGTGTAGACGGACATCCGGTGTCCCCCACTTTTCCCGGGGCTCCTACCAGGCAGCTCCAGAAGCAATTTCCATTGCCTGCTTGTTTAAGATAATTACAACATGCGTTTCTTCCCTGCTGGCTCTGCTGAAGCAGAAAATATTTCATCATTTACATCAGTCCTGAGAATAAAGCAAAAAATCTGGAACATAAACACCATTTCTTCTTTGCATTCAAAGGCCGGGCTCAGGGTGAATTTGTGAATAACAAACCAAAGTTGGCAATCACGCTAATAAGTATGAAGCTGCCCGGGAGAGGTGTCCTGCAGTGGCCTGGAACTGAAGGGGTGCCCGGGTTTTTGTCCTCTTGTTGGTAAATAACAGCCCTTTATTTACATACAGTTGTTCAGTTTCAAAAGATATTCAAAGCCTGGGTAGTTTCTGCATTTGCTTTATAGGGGAAGGGATATGTATGTGAATTTTTAAAGGGATTTCACCCTAATTAAATCTATACTGCCTGGAGAGAGTTGTAGGTTGCAACAGGGAAAGGAGACGCACGCGATCAGCGGGTCAGCGCTGTAAACAGGCGCTTTCTTTCTGAAATCAGAATTACCTGAGTTCGTATTCATCATCGACAGTCTCAGGCTCAGAGAAATCCCAGGGCCAGGCGCCTTTGGGTTTAAGACGAGAACTTTGAACTCTCCATTTCAAAAACAGAGTTTCTCCTCCTCGTCGTCGTTAGCAAAAGCATCTGATGCGAAGCATTTCCATTCAAACTCTCCAGACTTTAAACATTTTCCATTTTAAGCTCCTAGCAATGAAAACCTCTGGTAATGAGTTCCCTGCCCCCGACAGAAGTCCTGCATCCAATCTGTACTCCTTCCTGGTGAAATGGTTTACAAGTCTGAGAGGAAAAAAATCCAAAGGAATGCTCTAGAGGAGGAATGAAGTGCTATCATTGAAATCTTTATTTATGGGAAGAGAAAGAGCTAAAACATTACCTCAGAATGCAAGATTACAACATCAGTCGGATATAAAGTAAATCTATTCTAGTGGTGAAACATCAGAAACCCATAATCCTTTCTCAAAGCCCTTTTGTTATTTTAATGTCTGACAAATTATGCTTTTTTTTTTTTTTAGAAGAAAAACACTTAGATTTGAGAGGTTTCTTTTGCTCCAGTAAAAGTAATTTCACTGATTTAAAAAGTTTTAATTTTCTGTAACCCAGACTTTACTGTGCTGGCCAAGCATATGCACACGGTTAAGGTAATTTTTAGCTTCGATAGAATTGGTCGCAGTGACCACCAAGATGGGTTTCAAGTTGCTATGACAAAGGTAGCCTAAAAGTACTTAAGTTAAGCGGGGCATTTTTGGTTGCTAATTCGAAACTTTTGCCTTTTATAGTTTTTTTTTTTTTTCTTTAAGTGGCTGAGGATAGATGAGTAAGTTGCAATAATTTACTGTATTTTCTCTCTCTTTATGTCAGGTATTTCATAAAGATCCTGGTTACTTATCTCCTAAATGACTCTTTAAAGACTAGTAAGAAACAAGGAAATTGTGAAGAAAATTAGGCAAATGGCAAAAAATAAAATAAAATGAGATAAACCTGTTTCTCTGCAGAAGCTCTTTCAGGGAAGTCATCATAGGAAGCCCGTGAGAGGGGGTGGGGCTGGAGAAGGGAGGTGGCTTCTCTGTGTTGACCCTGGCTCCAGGCTAGATATAAAGCTGCGGAAGATGGGGTCCACTCCCCTGGAATGAACACAGTGTGCACATTGACACACTATAATGTGGCAGATGATGAGAGTGAAAGCAGCTACCAAGAGCTCCCTTTTTAAAATATATTAACAATTTGACCTTTCCTTAATGACTCAGAGTTGGAGGTTAACCAACAGAAATTTATTGAGTGCCTAATACATGCTCTGGCCACGGGCTTTATTGGGGAAAAAAAACAAACACTCTGGCACTCATGGAACTTATATTCCAAAGAGAGCAGTCAAACAAAAGCTATAATACAAGATAGAAAGATGACTGACAGATTGAAAGGCAGGTAGATAGATAGATAATTGATAGAAGGTAGATAAAGTAAGGATGGATAGATAGATAGACAGACAGACAGATAGATAGAGAGACAGATAACTGGTAGATAGATAATAGATATATATAGATAGATAGGTAGATAGATAATAGGTAGGTAGATGATAGATAGATAGATAATTGGTAGATAATAAATAGATGATAGATAAACTGGTAGATAGATAATAAGTAGGTAGATAGATAGATGGTAGATAGGTAGATAGATAGATAGATGACAAGCCTATGTCCAAAGCTGATGAGTACTATGGGAAAGTTCCAAGAGCCAGGATGGGAAATAACTGAGAATAGAGTTGCTGGGGGCGTGTCGCTGAGGTTGGGGACATTGCAGAGAGACATGAAGCAGGTGAAGAGTCAGGCCAGCAGGGGTCTGGGAAGGAGCATTCCAGGTAGAGGCAACAGCGAAAACAAAGCCCTCAATTCAGGAGGAGATTATGAACATTGGGTTATTCATAACTGTACAAACAACAAGCCTCAGGGTCAGTGTAAGGTTTTGAGCTCCTCTACTAAGTGACCTCAGGCTTCATGGTATAAGTTCCTGACTCTGAGTTTCCTTATCTCTTTCCTCCGGGTCAGCCCCCCTTCTGCATCAAATCAATCTTTCCCTGCCCCAGAAATTAGCACCTGCCTCCTTTTCATCTGTTAGATCTGAAGTCATATGATTTAGGAAAACAGATGAGCAAACCTGTTAGACTTGGACCTACGGAAGATTGGTGGTGCCCAGGGTGAGGGTCTGTCTGTACCACGAAGAACCCCATCACTTTAGTGCACTGGGTGTCCCTTTGTCTTTTACACTGTGAATCTCTTCAAGCCGGGACCACGTGGTGCCCTGTCTGTGTTCTTTCATACCCTGCTAGCACTGGCACCTTGTGCTGTAGGATAAGTAGATGCCCCACGAATGCATGAGTCAACTTTGAGATAATATCTTTTTGTCTTTTCAAATGCCTTTTCCCTTCCTTCATGGTTCTTATCACTTGTGGATGCCAGATGAGTGAGCGCTGGGGTGAATACGAGCGTGCTTGTTTAGAGCAGCGTTTTTCACCAGAGCATTTTCCAATGCATGACCTCACTTGGATTCTAACAACAGCCCTATGAAGTACATGGAGAAAACGCTATTAGCAGCAACCTCTAGATGGGTTGGCAGATGGAAAGAAGCTAAGTGACCCACACCACAGTGACAGGCAGACCCCACTAGGTCAAGGGGTCCTGAGTTTGCACGTGGCCTGGGGCTGTATCTCCAGAATGGACAATAACAGCTGCAACAGCAGAGGCTTGGAATTCCTCCAGAAACGTGTGAACTGGAGGACCAGCTTAGCTCCAGTCAAAATGTAAATGGCCAGAATTCACTCAGGAATGAACCTGGTAGGTGCAGCCTATGGGAAACATTTCTAGAAATAGGTGTGGGGGCCAAGGTGCTGGGGAATCGGGGGTCGAGAGTGCTGGCCTGGGCTCGGCCACCAATGTGCGAGAAGGCACAGCAGTTCCCCTCTCTGAGCCTCTGTTTCCTCAGCTATAAGAAGAGAGGTGTTCTAGACTAGCTTTCTCAGAGTGGAGGGGGGAAGCTAGGCGGTTCCCTGAGAGAACAGAGCATCTGCTGAGGCAAGCTCTGTGAGCATGACCCTCCCCGCTTCCCTTCTCTCTCCATCCCTCAATTCAGGTGGGCAGCAGTACCCAGCTAACATTCAGTAACACTATTTTCACTGAATTTATGTTTACATTTTCTTCCTACTTACAGCAAAGGATGCTGATTTTTCATCTTTAATAGGAATATCAAGATTCCTTTCAAAATAAGTGGGTTTAATTAAACATAGTGATTTATTCAGAGAAAAATGTTAGGTAACTAACATTATAGGTGGGACACAGATGTTGCAAAATAATGTGTGTAGTTTAGGAGTGAGCGATGTTTGGGAAACCTGGGTCAGATAGTCCCGAGGATTCTCGTACTTTGCAATTCAATACAGAAGGGTGGTCATGAACGTGGGCTCTGAACTGCCTGGGTCTGCATTCCTGGCTCTGCCATTTACACCTGGATAAACTTGGGCAGGTTACTTAATCTCTCTGTGCCTCACTTCTCTTATCTGTGAAACAGGAGTAAGAGTGCGCCTACAGCAAGAGGTTGCTACATATTAGCATTTAGAAGAGTGCCTGGCTCAGTGTAAGCACTATATGAGTGCTTCCTCTTATTATGGCCTCTAGCGGTCCTTGGTTGAACCACAAGCCAAGGGCTTTTGGAAGAGGGAGGTGGGCCCCAGTGACCACGTCCATATTCAATGGCTTACCAGGGCCGCTTGCTCATACCTACTGTTTCCTGTCCCTGAACACATAACCCCAGTGTCCCTCCCTCACTCACTCTTCCTGTTGAAAAGCAAGTGAAGCCTTCCATAAATAAAGAAGGTGGAGCAGAGTCCATCTGGCTCTGTCTTCAATCCACACAGAATGAATAGTACAAAAGTGCTCAGGTGTTATTTTTCTTCTCATCGTTTATCTGAGATCCCTGCAAAGAGTCAGCTGTGAGCCACATGTTAAGTCATCTCCCGAGCCAAAGAGAAAGAAAGAAAAGAAGGAGTATGAAGTTAGAGCAGCAAAAAGGGCAGCGCACCCACTCACTGTCCTCTGTAGGCTATTCCCTCATACCCGCCACCCTGCTCTGAGTCACACTCTCTGTTTCTTTGTGACAAACCCTGTTGGTTTCCCTCTCCAAGGTTGGCACTGCAGCATCTTCTGAGACACGACTGAGGCCCCAGGACGTGGCCTGACCTTGCAGGTGGCCTTGTGCAGAACCTCAACTGTGTCTCGATGTACAACTGGTCTACCCCAGCCCATCTCCACTTTGGGGGCCACAGAGGCAGCCCCAGGCTGTTCCTGGGAAATCCAGTTGCTTTCTTCTGGTGCAAATTCACCACATTCTTCTGGGGTCAAATGTACAGGGAGTGCTATTCTAAGCAGGTCGAATTTTCGTTTATAATTTACTACCCAACACTCCTCAAAGAAGTGAGTGAGATGCTCCCCACCCATCTGCATTCCCTGGCAGCAGAGAGCAGATAACTGTTAATAGACTGGCTTGGGAAGTTTATTTAAAAGGAAAGTTAATTGTATTCTTTTCTAGGGAGGTGTGAAGATGCTTGGGTAGCTTGGTTGTGGCATATACACCCCATCGGCAAGCATCCTGAGGGAAGCAGGGAGCCACCTGTCACCCACACGTTGTGCAGAGAAGGTCACTGTGTAGATCAGGATCTTTCCAGTAGGGCAGAAGCTTCTGGATTCTGGAATTGCTATTCTGAGCACAGTAGCAGACAAACTGCCCCCCCCCACCTCTTAGCTTCCTACTACTCTTCATATTCCCACTCCCACAAAACAATTGCAAAAAGCCGTGGTGGCAGAATTTAGTGTGATCAAGACCCAGGCTAATACAGTGCTTACAAGTGTGGCTTCTGAAGCCAGGCTGCCTGAGTTTCAATTCTGGCTTTTCTCCATACTAAGTGAATGACACTGGGCAAATTACTTAAACTCTTACTACCTCAGTTTCCTGGTCTATAAAATGAGTGTAATAGCACCTACCTCATAGGGTTGTTGGGAAGTTTAAATACATGTAAAGCATTTTCAGCAGTGTCTATAACATAGCAAGACAGGGTAAGTGTTAGCAATTATTGTTTACTGAAAAAATTCTTCCACTAGGCAAATATCTCATACACTGAGTGTAGTAGTCAGCCTCCAAGGTGGTCCCCAAAGCCTCTAAGATGATCTCCTGGCATTCATGTTTTTGCATTGTTCCTTTCACATTGAATGGGGATGCAACCACTAGAACACTGAGGAAATGATGGAGTGTGACTTCTGAGGGTAGGTTGTAAACATCATTGCACCTTCCACCTTGCACTCTCTTCCAACAGCCATCATATGAAGGCTGGAGGATCCACTTCCAAAGTGACTCATGCACATGGCTCACAAATTAATGCTGACTGTTTGCAGGAGGTCTCAGCTCCTCCCCACATGGACCTCCCTATAGGGCTACTTGAGTGTCCTCACAGCATGGCAGTTGGCAAGCGAACCTGAGTAAGTGATCCAAGAGAGTGCATATGGCTAATACTGTTGTCTTATCTTACACTTAATTTCTTATTCTCAAAAGTCCATATTTTCTCCAACTTTATTACAAGTATCAAGCAGAAGCTATCTAAAAGCTTTGTTTCCTTAGCTAAATGTTTTTCAAAAGAATTGGCTTCTGCATCTTCAGGCAATGTTCCCTTCTGTTTTTTTTTAAGCTATAGGCTTGTCTCTTTTTTTTTTTTTCTCAACCAATTGCCCCCAATTCTCTCTTCCTTTCTTCCTTCTTTCCTTCCCTCCTTCCTCTTTTCTTTCTTCCTTCCTCCTCCTCCTGCTCCTCCCCCTCCTCCTTTCTTATCCAGGAATAAAGAAGGGCTCTATCCATCTTAGCTGTTATCCATGTTTGCTTCTAACACAGTAGGTGGGCTTGTCCTGACCCTTCATTTAACAGCTCTCTTGCTTTCTGATAGACCCCTTCTTCCAGAGCTTGTGGGAGGTTGGTATCAGTTAGTTCTGCTGTGTAACAAACCACCCAACTTTCAGTGGCTTAAAGTATCAATGATTTATAATTGCTCACATCTGTGGATCTACTTGGATTTGGCTGATCTAGGCTGGGCTCAGCTGAGGCCTCTGCTTCAGACATCTTGGCAGCTCTCATTGCAGGACTGTTGGTTGGTTAAAGCAACCCCACTCCATATGTCTCTCATCCTCCTTTGACCTCCTGCCTAATGTAGGCACGTTTTTCTTATAGTGATGGTAGAGGTACCAAACAACACATAGGAACACAAGCTCAGGATCAGAGCTGTCACACTGTCCTCTCACCCACATATAACAAAAACAGGTCACATGGCCAAACCCAAATTCAAGGAGCACGAAAATATATTTCCTCACTCTGTTCTCGGAGATGGTGGGAGAACTACAAAGTCACTAGGAAAGGATGAATGCAGGGAAGGGTAAGGAATTAGGGCCAGTAATGCAATCACCCACAGTGGTTCAAAGATAAACAAGAGATCTCTTGACTTGGGGTCTGCCTTTAATGATTCAACAGAAAAAACTGAAAAGGGATGGTATGAGAGGAGGAAGTGTATCAAGGGGAAGACATCAGTGAAGAGCAGCCCGGCTGAGCTCCACCAATCTCTCTCCTTGCTGAGGCTTCATCCCATCCTCCCAGGATTGCTCAAGCCTGCTATTACCACAGCCTCTCATGGAGCCAACCTGGTTCCAACCTACTGATTCTTTCTCTTGAAGTCTGCAAGGAAAAACCATGCAGTGTTGATTTCCAAGCCAGTCCAACCAAGCCCATTAGACCCTTCCGTCTACATGTGGATCAGCTCTTATATGTCTGAGCACATTTCTTGACTGTGGCTTCCTGGAAGTGTCATTGTTTTTAATCGCAAATACGTGCTCCCCAACTGGTACAATAAACAACTCCCTAATGGGCTTCATTATGGCAATGGGCAGAATTTTTTGTACAGAAGAAAAATAATTTCCCTGGAGGACAGAGCTCAGCCTACATTCTGTATCCCAAGGATTTGGTCTCCACTCCCCATCATCCCAGGGAATGGCATTCACTGTCTGCTTGGGACACGCAGACTTTTGGCCTAGCTCTTCAAAGAAAACCACATCTAATGCGACTTGTGTGTTCTACCTGCTCAGGAAATCACGGAGAAAAATACAACGTTACCTAATCCAGGAGTCAGCCAACTTTTCTATAGGAGGCCAGATAGTACATATTTCATGTTTTGTGGGCCATCCGGACTCTGTTGCAACCTCTCAACTCTGCCCTTGTAGCATGAAAGCAACTATGGACAATAAGTAAAGAAGTGGGCGTGGCTGTGTTCAATAAAAGTTTGTTTACACAAACAGCTGGCTGGTCAAATGTGGTCCACGGGCTAGGCTAGCACTGGCTGACCTCTGCTCAAATCTCAGCCCTCATTTTATGTATGTGGCAACTGAGACCTTGGGGCTACTTTTTCCCTCATCACTGAATCTTGCGCACATCTACACCATGGCCGCGGGGTTTTGGTGCCATGCTTCTTGGAGGGGAGACACTCAGCTGGGATGCCCCCATACGAGTGTGCCGAGTGGTTGCCCATACCTTCCTGGTAGTTAAATAGCTTAAATATCATGCTTGCTTGTGTTTTCTTTGTTTGTTTGTTTGTTTGTTTGTTTATATTCAAGACTTCCTACAAAAGCAACCTGAGACTGGAGACCTTGAGTCACCCATCTTTTAACCTCAGTGACTTCCCAGCTCAGCCCTTGGTACAACAGAAAAGCAGTTGTAATAAATTATGAATGAGGCCCAGAGAACAGAAGTGACTTGACCAAGGTCATACAGTCTAACACAGAGGTCCAGTTCTGCTCCCACTATGCTTGCAGTCCAGTGGGGGAGACAGACACAGAGCAAGGAATGACAGCAGAATATGCTAAGGCTCATGGTGGAGATGGTGCAGAACCACATGGTGCACAGGACAGAGCACCCGGTCAGGACACTGAGTCAGGGAAGGCTTCTCAAGGGAGGGACATCTAATCTGAGTTCTGGAGGATAAGTAGGAGGAAGCTAAGTCCCTGTGATTCCTCGGACCTTGTTATTAAGAAGGAAAGTGGAGAGAAGATGTTCAGGATAATAGGGTCTGAGCTCAGAAGGGTGAGGTCTGAGCCAAAGGTAGTGAGTTGGGCATCAGAAGCATGTAACGGGTAAATTAGGGTATTTTCCCTGGGCAAGGAGGCTTTCCCAAGGAACACTCACACCCTGGCCTTCCCCCACCCCAGATCAGATACCATTGCATGCCTGGAGGCCAGGGTTGCTATCTCTGAGTCTGGTGGTCAGACTCATGACCCAGAAGCTGCAGCTGCCCCTCCACTGTCTGACCACCCAGTTCTGAGGGGATCTGGATGGAATCTCTCTACCCACACCCACCAGTGTCCAAGAGGTTCATCCCAGAGCCTCATGACTGGGGGACAGAGCCATTCTACATGACCTTCATAGAGTCAGACCATGGCCTTGGCTGCTCTGGAGGCCCCATAGCCCCAGGACGGGAAGAACATTTGCTGGGTCCTGCTGCACTTCCCATGGCATCATTGCCCTGACATGATGCTGTCTTCTGGATCACACACCAGCAAACACTGTGGTGGTGCAGGTACCAAGAGTTCAAGAGGCCTGAGTGAAGGGAAGAACATTCACTGGCTGTAACAACAGGCACAGAACAGAGCCAGTCCTGACCAGATCCTAGAAGCCCTTTCAATCCTGAGATCCTTTTCTTGCTCTTGACCTGAAACATCATGTGAATAGCTTTTTTCTTGGGGCTAGAGAGGAGCAGTGGAGATGCAGAGCATCTCTGCAGAGATGCAGAGGGTTCTGAACCACTTCTGACTTGGAAGATGGGAGTATTAACCTTCAACGCTTGCTAGAACAGGAAGCAAGACGACCATATCCACATGGAAACAATCAAAGGCCAGTGGTATTTTTCCCTGAGGGTGAATCCAGCTTTAAGAGACACAGATCTGAGACAGGGGCAGATGAAAAGAACTCACCTGGCCTGGAAGAGAGAAGAAATGCTCTGCTGGACCATTTCTAGAAAATATACTGGAAATTGAATATATATATATATATATTTTTTTTTTAAATCAGTCTATAACTGAACTAGAACTCTTAATGTAATTTGGTTTTTAACAAGAGGAGTTGGAGTTCTGCTATTTGACCATACTTTTGGAATTCGCTTTTAAAGTTAGACATTAGCCCATATTGGCAATACGTCGGGGAACCCCAGGGACACTAACACGTTTCGAGTTAGCACCCTGATTGGGAAATCCCTAGCTCCAGGCCAGTCCTTGACGGATGATCACAGCTCTGTTTTCACATTCCACTTTGGCTTTGCCCCACGCAGAGCCACAGCTGTGTCCATAGTAATGACCCCTCAGCTGCTTCTCCTAAATGAGGAATCTCGCCATCTCTGACCCCAATAGCCTGTGCTGCCGTTGTCCACCCAAGAGTTCAGACCCTCCCTTGGGAATCAGGCCACTGCTGTCAAAGTCCATGTAAAGAGAACAAGGTTCACAGACTCTGGACCACAGAGGAATAGGTTCAACATACGCATTGCAAACATATTGCAAACAGCACAGGGAGAAAAAGCAGTGTGGGGCTGTCTCCCTCTACTACTGAACTCTGTGTTTGAAACTTTTCAAACAAATGTTATTTTCTAGAGTATCCAAGTATATCAGAAAACTCAGCCAACACGGTCTCAAACATATGAGGATTTCTGTGGCCCATGGAGCAACAGGTGTAGAAGGAAATTCCTGGTGTAACTGCTCAAGGAATTCATCAAGGGCCCACAGCCTTCTGTCGTTCTGCTCCTTGGTCCTGTAGACATCAAACCAGCCATCGCTGTCACAAGATAGCCATGGCACTTTCCACATACAGGAGGAGAAAGATGAGAGGCTGAAGACCAAAAGCCTTCTCCATGGGAGGTTTGTTTCCCAACATTTTATTTTGAAAAAAAATTCTAACATATGGCAAAGTTAGAAATATTTTACAGGAAGCATTTGTATATCCAGCAGCTGGATTCCACCATAACATTTTCCCATATTTGCTTTATCACATATCTTTCCAGCTCTCCAGCTCTCTATCCATCCATCAATTCACAGGATTGATTTTTGAGGCATTCCAAAGTAAACTACAGACATCGGTACACCTCCCTCTGGCGAGGATTTTCCCTGTCCATTCGTTGGCCAGAAATGCATCACATGGCCACCTGGCTGCAATGAAGGCTGGGAGATGATGTATTTAAAATCAGGTTATAGGGGCTTCCCTGGTGGCGCAGTGGTTGAGAATCTGCCTGCTAATGCAGGGGACATGGGTTCGAGCCCTGGTCTGAGAGGATCCCACATGCCGCGGAGCAACTGGGCCCGTAAGCCACAACTACTGAGCCTGCGCGTCTGGAGCCTGTGCTGCGCAACAAGAGAGGCCGCGATAGTGAGAGGCCCGCGCACCGTGATGAAGAGTGGCCCCCGCTTGCTGCAACTAGAGAAAGCCCTCGCACAGAAATGAAGACGCAACACAGCCAAAAATAAATAAATGAATTAATAAACTCCTACCCCCAACATCTAAAAAAAAAAAAAAAAATCAGGTTATATAAGTAAGAAAGAAATGGCACTAGACATTGGGCAGGCAACTAGCAGTGTCTGCACAGAAGGTACAGCTCTTTATACGGTTTGGCTTCACTAGAATTTTTACCTCTCTTACCTGAAGATGCACCCAGAGCTGAACACTGATGTGGAAGAACCGATGGGGAGCCCTTGGGGCTGAGCCCACACGATTTGATGGCTTAACCTCTGGCGCATTCAGCAGCTGTCCTCTTTGGGGACAAAGATGGACTGAGGAACAGCCCCTTTCCCCCTTTGACAGGTGTTGATCCTGTTCTCAATCTTGTTATCTCAGACAGTTCATTGGAAGGTGGGGAGATCCATATTGGTGAATATTTACATGGTCAAATTACACCTATCCCATGTTTCTGGTGATGCTTCCAGAAATTCAGTCACCCAAAATGTAGGTATAAACCAGAGTAGAATTGTGTAACTCTGCTTTCTGTAAATATATTGTGCAGAAAGAGTGGATCCTGGGACAAGAGTTAGGGAGCTTGGGTTCTGGTCTCAGCTCTGTAGCTAACCATCATGTCATCTCCATCAGTTCACTCCTTTCTGGGCCTCCTTTCCTTTGTTGGGGATATAATCTATGTAAACTAACAAACAGCTCTCACTGCTGAGCCATTCTCTATTCTATGCCTGGGATGATTTTATCACAACCACATGATCGTCATCTTTAAGGATTGATAAGTCTATGCAGTGGAACAGACCCCATTTCTTTACCCTGCAGGCCATCATGTTGGTAATTACAAGTAACATAAGGCAGCAACTAGACAGTGTGTGGCAAGAAATGACAGCCTAATAGAGAAAGGAAATAAAAGTACAAAAGTGCAGCCATATGGGGACATTTAGTGAAGGTGTGAAAGCTCTACACACAGCTGCCCCATGGACATCTGCACCATCATACGAATCTATAAATGATGATTCTAGTGATTACTCTGAACCATTACAAGGTCTCAATTATGTTGTTAAATCTGGTTAAGAAGACAGAGGCGTTTGTAACTCATTTGAGAAATATTTCCATAAAATGTTTATTTTCAACATTATTACACTTAGGTCACCTGGATAACTCGTATGTTTTGTTTCATCTCCCCGTGATGCAGGATACACCGCATCCTGTCGACTATGTCCTACATACAGAGTTATAACTGCACTCACTTGTTTACTCAATAGGTAGAATGCCACCTCCGTGTGAAGTGCTGTGAGCCCATGAGAGGTATATAAAGGGTCATGGAGAATTAAAGGAGGGAGAGACGGCCAACTTGAATTTCATGAAGGCAATGGCCCATCCTCCATACTTGTAATAGCTGAAGAGCAACTTATGTACAGTGATGGGTGAGGCTCTCCTGGAAGAATAGGGGGAAGGTCCAGGAGTCCAGGAGTGTGAAGGGGGTTTCCGGATGAGAGTGGGTGTGGTGTGGCCAAAGGAAAGGTGGATTATGAGTGATGTGAAAAGATATGTGAATGTTCTTGGCAATAAAATAATATTGACTTTTACTTATAGACTATGAGACATCATAAAATGTATGACAGGATCAGAGTTGTGCCTTGAGAAGAATGTTCTGGAAGCAATGTGTAGGTTGTACTGGCACAGAGAAAGGTTGGGACAGCAATACCCAGTATGTGGCTATTGAAATAGTTAAATTAAAAATGAATGAGAGGTTCCATGCAAAGACGTGTGCACAAATTTCATAGCAGTTTTAGCCCCAAACTAGAAACAAAGCCCTTCAGCCAGAGAATGGTTAAACAAATTGTTTTTCCACACAATGGGACACTACTTAGTAATACAAAGGAACAACTGTATGTGCAAAACATTTATGAATCTCAAAATCATTATGCTGAGTAAAAGAAGCCAGACAAAAGGAATAAATTTTTTTTTTTAATAAATTTATTTATTTATTTATTTTGGCTGCATTGGGCCTTCATTGCTGCGCACGGGCTTCTCATTGTGGTGGCTTCTCTTGTTGCGGAGCACGGACTCTAGGTGCACAGCCTTCAGTAGTTGTGGCTCGCTGGCTTCAGTAGTTGTGGCTCACGGGCTCTAGAGCACAGGCTCAGTAGTTGTGGCGCACGGGCTAAGTTGCTCTGCAGCATGTGGGATCTTCCCGAACCAGGGATCAAACCCATGTCCCCTGCATTGGCAGGCAGATGCTTAACCATTGCGCCACCAGGGAAGCCCCAGAAGAGTAAATATTGTATGATCCCATTTATATAAAATTCTAGAAAATGCAAACTAATTTATAGTGCTAAAAGACAAACTGGTGGTTGTTTGGGCCACTAGAAGGAGGCTTGGACTGCAAATGGAGCACAAAGAATATTTGGGGTAATGGAAATGTTTCATATCTTAATTGTGGTAGAGGTTTTACAGGCATATACTTCTGTTAAAACTAATGGATTGCACATTTTAAATGGGTGCAGTTTATTATACATATATCACATTTCGTGAAGTTGATTTAAAGACTAAGAGAGATTTCTGGACAAAAATGGTGGATGGAACTTATCTACTTTCATTCCTTCCCCCATAATACTAAAACCATCTTTTAAAGCACATATCTACAAGGACAGTAAATAGAAAAAGAGTCATTAGCAACCAAGTTAATAGAAGCTGGAAACAATGAAGAAAACTGAGATGATTGGATCCTTAGGGGCTGATGCGAAAAGCCAAGACCCACTCACTGCACAAAGGGTAAGAAATTCTAATGGCTCCAGTTACCTCTAGGCGTGGAGGTGAAGGGAGGTTGGAAAAGTAAGGAGGATTGATCCAAAATCTGTTTATAAGCACTTGGTTTTTTTTGCGGTACGCGGGCCTCTCACTGCTGTGGCCTCTCCCGTTGCGGAGCACAGGCTCCGGACGCGCAGGCTCAGGGGCCATGGCTCACGGGCCCAGCCGCTCCGCGGCACGTGGGATCTTCCCGGACCGGGGCACAAACCCGTGTCCCCTGCATCGGCAGGCGGACTCTCAACCACTGCGCCACCAGGGAAGCCCAAGCATTTGTCTTTTAAGCTGATATCCTTCCCCACCCTCTCCCTGGAGAAGACGAACAGGATGTCTTTGGACTGAGAGATATTAGACATGGTAGAGGGAGGGAAAACATACCAGGCCAGGGTGATAAGGGAAGGTACACATGCTGGAAGTTGAGATGCCCACCCATTGACTCATTTAGGTCCCAGAAAGCTGGTAGCTAAGACTTCAACCTTTAAGGAGAAAGTGGTGGCATCTTTGGAGAATTTGACTGTTCTGAAAGGAAAGACCTGAAACACTGTCATTGAAATCACAGCCCAGTTAGGTCATCCTACCATAGATAAGGCTGTGGTGTTTGAGCTCCCCACATGCCCTCAGAGCTTTAAATCAGCATGTCATCTCTCCACTCTTAAATATAACCAGACAACCAAGGATTATAATGCAAAAGAAGAAAACCAAACAAATGAACAATAAATAAGCAATTTGGTCGAAACAGATAATTTGCAATTAGAAGTAAACCTCTGAGACCTAAGATACTGCAACCATAAAACAAAAACAGATTACTATAAAAAGGGAAATTCTGAGAATTGTAAAAAGAGCTCTAAGAATTTAAAATAGAGCAGAAATGAAACCCTCAATTGAAAACTTGGAAGATGATAATATTATCTTAAAAACAGAATGAAAGCAAAAACAAAACAAGAGATTTTAGAAAGAGAGGTGGATTTTTTCTGTAAGAAAGGGGAAAAAAATCAATAAAATATTTTAAGAAAGTTTCCCATAATTGACAAACATTAGTTGGTAAAATTGAAAGGGCCCAGGACAATGAATGAAAAAGACCTTGCAAAGACATATGAACATGAGCTTCCAGAACACAGGAGACAGAGAGAAGAGATTATAAGCTTCCAGAGAGAATGAAAAAAGAAGAAAAATAAAAGCAGTTCACCCACAAGGAATCAAGAATCATGATGCCTTCAGATTTCTCAACAGCAATACCAGAAGATAGAAAGTAATGGAATAAGGCCTTCAAAATTCAGAAGGAAAATTAATACCAACTTACAATTTCAAACTCATTCTATTATTCAATTACAGGGTAGAATAAGGCAATTTCAATCAGGCAAGTTCTCAGAAAAATTTTTCTTCTCTGCACCCTTTCTTAGAAATGTCTCGAAGATGAGTGCGACCAAAACAAGAGATTAAGAAAGAGGAAGATGCTGGGCTTCCCTGGTGGCGCAGTGGTTGAGAGTCCGCCTGCCGATGCAGGGGACGCAGATTCGTGCCCCAGTCTGGGAAGATCCCACATGCCGTGGAGCAGCTGCGCCTGCGAGCCCTGGCCACTGAGCCTGCGCGTCCGGAGCCTGTGCTCCGCAATGGGAGAGGCCACAACAGTGAGAGGCGCGCGTACCACAAAAAAAAAAAAAAGAAAAGAAAAAGATGTGGAGTGCAGGTAATAAGAGCTCAGCACGGGAGGGAGATAAGGGAAGTTCCTAGGATGACGATGTGGGGAGATTTCAGAATGATACCTCTGGTCTGCAATTAATAGTTGTTTTTCTTATTAGGAGCTTAGAGCCCAAATGGTATCTCTTGTTTATTAAAAGATTTTTTAAAAGCCCAAAACCAAAATCCTAACCTCTGAGGCATTTTTTGTACAAAATAAATTACCCAAGAGCTTATTAGAAATGCAGATTCTGTTGCCTCCATTCCAATGGGGCACCAGGAAAATGCATTTTGACCAGTTAACTTCAGTAAAGTACAGATGGTTCATGACCACATCTGCAGAACATTTGTCTAAACAATAACACTAACAGCTGAGTAAACGTAAACATGGTTATGGCCTGCCAGTATATCTACTCTTTTCTAAATTGAGATATAATTAACATAAATGAATTTCACCATTTTAAAGTTTAGATAGAGTTCCGTGGTTTTTAGTGTATCCACAGAGTTGTACAACCATCACCACTGTCTACATCCAGAACATTGTCATCACCCCCAAAAGAAACCCTGTATCCCTTAGCAATTACTCCCCATACCCCCCTTCCCTCCTTGGCAATTACTAATCTACTCTCTGTCTCCATGGATTTTCCTCTTGTGGATATTTCATATGAATGGAATCACATGTGGCTTTTTGTATCTTGTTCCTTTGACTTATCATAATGCTTTCAAGGTTCTTCTATGTTGTTGCATGTATTAGTACTTAGTTGCTTTTTATGGCTGAATAATATTCCATTGTGTGGATCTATGACCTTTTGCTTATCCATTCATCAGTTGAGGGACATTTGGGTTGTTTCCATCTTTTGGCTATTATGAATAATGCTGCAATGAACATTAAATACTGATCTTTAGTGCCAAATTCTCTGGCTGCAAGATGTATTTATTGCCATTCTATTGTTTGGGTTATTATCCCCCTAAAATTCCCCTGGTCAAAAATACTTTATCATTTCCTAACAAAATATTATTTAATGAGATTATTATGACAATGTATCAAAGTTCTAAAAAACCAAAAAATGACAGGGATTTGTGTTTAGATGTTTTTCATAGCAATGACTTTTTGATTAGAAGTTGAAACCAGAGGAAAATCTCAGCTCTAATGAAATGGCTCGATAGATACCCATGATCTGGGTGGTTTACTGTAGTGACAAAATTAATAATTTTTATATTTGCTGACAATATATATATACACACATATATATATATATTTGGCTGTACGTGGGCCTCTCACTCTTGTGGCCTCTCCCGTTGTGGAGCACAGGCTCCAGACATGCAGGCTCAGTGGCCATGGCTCACGGGCCCAGCCTCTCCACGGCATGTGGGATCTTCCCAGACTGGGGCACGAACCCGTGTCCCCTGCATCGGCAGGCGGACTCTCAACCACTGCACCACCAGGGAAGCCTGACAAGTATAATATTATTCTAAAATAACTTCTTAATTCCATCTTCCCGAAATTTTTTTTATCTTTTTGAGCAAAGAACTGTTCAAGGTGCCTTTTACAGTCTTTCAGGGAATTGAAATTTTTTCCATTAAGAGAATTTTGTAAAGACCGATATAAATGGAAATCTGAAGGTGCAATGTCTGGTGAATATGGCAGATGAATCAGAACTTCCCAGGCAAGCTGTAACAGTTTTTGCCTGGTCATCAAAGAAACATGCAATCTTGCATTATCCTGATAGAAGATTATACGTTTTCTGTTGACTAATTCTGGATGCTTTTTGTCGAGTGCTGCCTTCAGTTGGTCTAATTGGGAGCAGTACTTGTTGGAATTAATTGTTTGGTTTAACGGAAGGAGCTCATAATAGAGGACTCCCTTCCAATCCCACCATATACACAACATCACCTTCTTTCACTGAAGACCGGCCTTTGGTGTGGTTGGTGATGGTTCATTTCACTTGTGCCACGATCTCTTCCATTCCACATTATTGTACAGTATCCACTTTTCATTGCCTGTCACAATTTGTTTTTAAAACAGAAAGTTTTCATTATGTTTCAGTAGAGAATCGCATGTGGAAATACGGTCAAGAAGGTTTTTTTCGCTTAACTTATGTGGAATCCAAACATCAAAGTGACTCACATAACCAAGCTGGTGCAAATGATTTTCAGCGCTTGATTTGGATATTTTGAGTTTGTCGGCTATCTCCCGCGTGGTATAACATTGATTGTTTCGATTTGATCGCTATCGACTTCAACTGGTCTACCCGACCGTGGAGCACCATCCAGCGAGCAATCTCCAGCAAGAAACTTCACAAACCACTTTTGACACGTTCGATCAGTCACAGCACCTTCTCCATATGCTGCACAAATCTCTTTTTGCATTTCGGTTGTGTTTTTACCTTTCTGGAAATAATAAAGTATAATATGCTGAAAATGTTGCTTTTTTTCTTCGGTCTTCAATATTAAAATGGCTACACAAAAATTCACCAATTTTAAGTCTTTTTTTAAACGCACGCTGATATTACAGCTGTCACATACAATCTAACAAAACTGTCTTGAATGAAGTTAGAGACAACTAAGTGCTACTAGAGCCATCTTACAGAAGAAACCGAACAAACCTTTTGGCCCACCCAATAATCACTCAGGAGGTACCTAGAGTACATCCTTTTAAATAACTGATGATCATAAAAACATGTACGTGATGACAGTGCGGGTTATTTTGTAGCATGGTGCTTCCCGGCGCTCTGTTGATGTTCTCCCAAAGTGTTGCGTGTCTGCATGGCACCAAAGGACAAGGAACAATCATCCTCCCAAAGGGCCCGGGAGGAGGGTGGCGAGGCTGTGAGGAGTCCAGTCGTCCTGAGATGGAAAGGGCCAGCTCCTCTGGACAGCCGGGGGTCCAGCTGTTGCATTCCTAAGCACGGTTTTCCCACCCGCTATAGCCTCTTCCAGAGCCATTATCCCCTTTGGGACAATGGGGGTGGCCATGGCTCACGGGCCCAGCCTCTCCACGGCATGTGGGATCTTCCCAGACTGGGGCACGAACCCGTGTCCCCTGCATCGGCAGGCGGACTCTCAACCACTGCACCACCAGGGAAGCCTGACAAGTATAATATTATTCTAAAATAACTTCTTAATTCCATCTTCCCGAAATTTTTTTTATCTTTTTGAGCAAAGAACTGTTCAAGGTGCCTTTTACAGTCTTTCAGGGAATTGAAATTTTTTCCATTAAGAGAATTTTGTAAAGACCGATATAAATGGAAATCTGAAGGTGCAATGTCTGGTGAATATGGCAGATGAATCAGAACTTCCCAGGCAAGCTGTAACAGTTTTTGCCTGGTCATCAAAGAAACATGCAATCTTGCATTATCCTGATAGAAGATTATACGTTTTCTGTTGACTAATTCTGGATGCTTTTTGTCGAGTGCTGCCTTCAGTTGGTCTAATTGGGAGCAGTACTTGTTGGAATTAATTGTTTGGTTTAACGGAAGGAGCTCATAATAGAGGACTCCCTTCCAATCCCACCATATACACAACATCACCTTCTTTCACTGAAGACCGGCCTTTGGTGTGGTTGGTGATGGTTCATTTCACTTGTGCCACGATCTCTTCCATTCCACATTATTGTACAGTATCCACTTTTCATTGCCTGTCACAATTTGTTTTTAAAACAGAAAGTTTTCATTATGTTTCAGTAGAGAATCGCATGTGGAAATACGGTCAAGAAGGTTTTTTTCGCTTAACTTATGTGGAATCCAAACATCAAAGTGACTCACATAACCAAGCTGGTGCAAATGATTTTCAGCGCTTGATTTGGATATTTTGAGTTTGTCGGCTATCTCCCGCGTGGTATAACATTGATTGTTTCGATTTGATCGCTATCGACTTCAACTGGTCTACCCGACCGTGGAGCACCATCCAGCGAGCAATCTCCAGCAAGAAACTTCACAAACCACTTTTGACACGTTCGATCAGTCACAGCACCTTCTCCATATGCTGCACAAATCTCTTTTTGCATTTCGGTTGTGTTTTTACCTTTCTGGAAATAATAAAGTATAATATGCTGAAAATGTTGCTTTTTTTCTTCGGTCTTCAATATTAAAATGGCTACACAAAAATTCACCAATTTTAAGTCTTTTTTTAAACGCACGCTGATATTACAGCTGTCACATACAATCTAACAAAACTGTCTTGAATGAAGTTAGAGACAACTAAGTGCTACTAGAGCCATCTTACAGAAGAAACCGAACAAACCTTTTGGCCCACCCAATAATCACTCAGGAGGTACCTAGAGTACATCCTTTTAAATAACTGATGATCATAAAAACATGTACGTGATGACAGTGCGGGTTATTTTGTAGCATGGTGCTTCCCGGCGCTCTGTTGATGTTCTCCCAAAGTGTTGCGTGTCTGCATGGCACCAAAGGACAAGGAACAATCATCCTCCCAAAGGGCCCGGGAGGAGGGTGGCGAGGCTGTGAGGAGTCCAGTCGTCCTGAGATGGAAAGGGCCAGCTCCTCTGGACAGCCGGGGGTCCAGCTGTTGCATTCCTAAGCACGGTTTTCCCACCCGCTATAGCCTCTTCCAGAGCCATTATCCCCTTTGGGACAATGGGGGATCACAGCAAGTGTAAAAGCACCAAGTAAAACTTTTTTAGCCATAGAGGGAAAGGCTATGACTAAGTGAAGCTCCTAAGAGTGGATGCTGGATGTGCAGAAAGGCAGAGGGCCAGCAGCAATGGTCCCAGAGGCTGAGACCATGGCGGAGGGGGCTGCCGCAGGGAGCTGGGCCAGGCTGGGTCCAGGGGTGGCCCCTGCAGCTGGCAGCCCCTGAGATCCCTGGGCCTCCACAGCAAGTGGGCTCGACCAGTGTTAGTGATCGCAGGAGTGCTTGGGTCTTCAACATGATGTGTGGGTTTATTCTACTCCTGACCTGAAGCTTTGCCCCTGACCTCCCCACTCCTGGATTTCGCTTATCCACCCCCAATCCTCTTAAGCCTCTAAGAGTGTCACCTCCCCCTCACCAGAGGGCCTTGGGCTGTCCCCCGGTGTGGAGCATGCTTCCCGCTCTCGCCTTTTCAGAGCTGAGCTCCACTCTCCTGTCCTCAGGGAAGTCTCCCAGGTCCTCCTGCATCTTGACCCAGTCACGTCCACTTATCGTGGCCTCTCCTGGAATTGAGAACTCCTTTACACCGTTTACCCCAGTTACTTTTATCTATTTGGGTGACTCCGATGACATCTTTCTCCTACACTGGACTTTAAGAGGAAAGTGACTGCAAGAGGGAAACCTACATTCTTTTCTTTTCTTTTTTTAATGTAAAGACAAATTTTTTTTTTTTTTTTTTTTTTTTTTGCGATACGCGGGCGTCTCGCTGTTGCGGCCTCTCCCGCTGCGGAGCACAGGCTCCGGACGCGCAGGCTCAGCGGCCATGGCTCACGGGCCCAGTCACTCCGCGGCATGTGGGATCTTCCCGGACCGGGGCACGAACCCGTGTCCCCTGCATCGGCAGGCGGACTCTCAACCACTGCGCCACCAGGGAAGCCCAAGACAAATTTTTTAGAGCAGTTTTTAGGTTTACAACAAAATTGAGAAGAAGGTACAGAGCTACCTCATATACGCTGCTCCCACACAGGCACAGCCTCCTCCCTTATCAATATCACTCACAAGAGCGGTACATTTGTTACCAAGGATGAACCCATATTGTCACATCATAATCACACAAAGTCCACTGTTTACCTTAGGGTTCACTCTCAGTGTTGTACATTCAAATGTATAATGGCATATATCCGTCATTGTAACATCATACAGAGTATGTTCTCTGCCCCCCAAATCCTCTGTGCTCCACCTTGTTGTCTCTCCTCTTCCCCCACAAGCCCCAGCCCTGGTAACCCTTGATCTTTTTTACTGTCTCCAAAGTTTGGCCTTTTCCAGAAGGTCATATAGTTGGAATTATATGGTGTATATACTCTTCTAGTCCAGATGGAGTTGCATTTAGAACACTAAATGCAGCCTGGAGGAATAACAGACATCTGAAAGGGGCAGCGTGAAGCCATGTTTCTCTATTGTAGGGGAACAGTGTTGGTAGTGAGGTGGTGTTCGTAGCAACAATAAAGTAATAATAATAATAATGGTGGCTGCCATTTCCCATCCATTATATTGTTTAATTCTCATAACAGCCCTGATGATGTAGATATTATTACCCTCACTTACAAACAAAGAACACAGGAAAGTTGCCCAAGGTCACACAACTTGCGAGCAAGAGAACCAGGCTTGGAACCTAGTTATTTGCATATTTGACTCTCCCAGGCCCTACACCCATTCTCATCTCCTTATCTTGGGTGTGTATGGAAGTGAGAGAACTAACTTTATATGTGTGCCTTTAAGTGTTTGAGTCCCAGTCCATGGAATCAGCCCATCTTCTTTCCCTGAATCCCTTCCCAGACAGGTCCCCAGTGCCAGACAGTGAACCCACTGGAATTTTTAAAAAAGACCCTATGTGCATAGTGCATGGCAGGCTACCAGTAACTCTCCTAATCTTGACTTTATACCCTTTTGCTGGGTACCGCCTCATCCTCTTGTAAAAGTCACAAATGTATATCTAAAACTTGAAGGCACATGGGTTTCTGAACAAAGACTCATACTGTCTCCTTTCAGGTACTTTTAATTTTTATGCTCCAGAAATTGTTCCTTACATAAACAGGAGGTATTTCCCTGTCTCTGCTCAGATACTGTGAATAATATGCTTTCAGCTGTCTGCAAAGCCGATCAGAGCCAGAACTCCATTTCACCACCTCTAACCACCATTCTTTTCCGGTAGAGAAACTTGCCATAGGACAAGCTCTAGCTTGAGGTAGGTCATAGCAGAGCACTGAGAGGATTATTCAAACTGGATCAATGTAAACATGTCTGACCTTAAATTTTACAACGTTCAGAGATTATTGTTAGGTCTCCAGTGTTATTTTTGGCATCGGGAAACATGAGGTCAAGTGAAGAAATATTTGGGGGAAGAGGTTTCAGTCAACGGTCACTATTTTTAACATCCCACCCAAGAGTGATCTAACCTTTGCAAAAACCTTTACCTCAAATGCATTTTTATTGTTAGGTCACACTGATAATTTTCTGTTGCATTACCTTTTCTGTTTAAAAAAATAAATTAAAACAATCTAAGAAGGGAGATAATGTTTAATGGAAAAGGGCAGTGATGAGCTAATGGTTGCCTAGCAACTACTAGACATTGTTTTGCTGCTTCACTCTAGAGAAGCCAAAATAGCGGCTATAATCCTTCTCTAGTCCCCTGGACAGTGTAGGTATGAGTGACAGTTCCCTCCAGGCCCAAATCATTTTCTTCTTTGTCTTGCGCAGCAGATCATTCTTTTTTTTAGCTTCCAAAAGGAGAAAACTCGCTGCCTAATTCTTGAGTACGCTAAAGCCTATACTTTCATCTTTGCAGAAAATCTATGCCTGAACTTTTCAGGTTCTTCCTCTGGGCAGTTTTACTTAAGTATTTTCATCCATTCCCCACTTCTCCCTTTGAGTTTCCCTGTCAATCAATTATCAACCCTGGTGAAGTAATTTTTGAGGTCAAACAAGGCACTTGACATGATTTTGTTTTAGAAAGTCTTCTCCTGTCCAGTCCTCCTTTCTGCTTCCAGGAGGGTGTTGACTGCCCAGTTTTCTAGGGCCCAGAGAAGGTTGGTAAATCTTTGACCATTGGGTATTCTCACAACTAGAGAATGGAGGGAGAGCAGAAACATAGTTATAGAAAGTATGTTAAGACTTTTCAGGATGATAAGCATGATCAGTAAGACTGAATGAACCTATTTTTACAATAACATTTCCCTGAGCTTATTCAGAACCCACAAGTCTATTTTAAGGAACCCAAAATATCTGAAATGCTTTAAGGTTTGCTCTTCTAAAACACAAGTAATTGGAAGTAGGTCTTATGTGGCCTTGACTAAAGGGATGAAATAGCCACTGTGTTATAGGTTGTCCATACTAGCTTGCTGATTTGGGACAGATAGAGGGGACGGGATTTCTTGGCCTTCTTATCTTAGTGGGCTGGGTACTCTAGAACAGGAGTTTTAAGTAGCGTCCTCTAGATAGGAAGTGTTTAGGAGATCCAAGAACCACTGGAATCATATCAGAATACAGTGTATATGTTCACATGTGTGTCTTTTCAGAGAGAGGGTCTGTCTCTGGCCTCTAGAGTTTAAAAGTTTAAAAGCCAGTGGCAGAGAGGAAGCTGAGGACCTTTGTCAAGAATCTTTTGGTTTCAGAAAAATATACTGAGGACCTTTTGAGGCAAAAATGTCTCCAAAGGAAGGGAAAATAAGAATTTATTAATTAGCAGGTACTTCGGTTCATTCATTCAGTCAAAATTTTTTATTGAACACCTACTATGTGCTAGTCATTGTGAAAAGTCCTAGGGATGCAGTCATGAAAAAGGAATGGTCCATGAAACCATGCTGTTGTAGCCAAGGGGACTGAATAACATTGGTTGAATATATATTATGTGCTAGAGTTTTATGTACAGTAATAAAATCTTTACAAACAACCATATAAACTTCAAATTATTATCATATTATATATGAACTCAAATTATATATGAACTGAGAGCTTTCTGACTAAAGTCAGTCCTTTATCCACCCCACCTATAGGAGCTTAATTTGGAGAATTTTTTGGCCAGAATCCAGGAATACACTGAGTTGGGGTTTGGGTAGTTGAAAAGCAGCTTCTGCCTGGAATACGGTATGGTATTGGGTCTGACTTCCCTAAAGATCCAGGGAGAGGATAGAAAATGCTCTGACCATATTTTACATACAAAATTAATACAGTAATATGAGCCAATGGTAACTGAGTGCTTACTGAATGCCAGGTCTCGGGTTAAACTTTCTATGTGCATTATCTTAATGTCCACAACAAGTTCACAAGGGAAGCATTATTACTAATGCCACTTGACAAATAAGCTATTGAGGCTTAGAGAGTTCCCATAGAGAGTGAGAGTCCAGAGCCTAGATTCAAACCCCTTTTACTGTCTTTCTTGTCATATTTAACCTCTCTGGGTCATTAGGAAGCTCTTTGAAGGCTGGAGTCACCCGTTGTATTTTTGTTTCTTCCAGAAATTTGGCACATGTGGGGAGTAATAACAGTAATACTAACACACACCCAAACATTCATGCAAGTATCATCAAGAACTATGAAGGAGCTGAGATTTCGCCCTACTTAAAGTCAGCAAGTCAGCCTGCCACTGTTTCATGGATGCTGGTAGAGGATACTAGACTCCTGGATCAGAGACAAAGGACAGTTTATTACTCACAAGCAGTAGCCATTGTCTCAGCACTTTTTGCACTGATTCCAATAGTGCGATACTAACAGGGCCAGATGACACCTGCTCCAGATCTTTATAATGGGAACAGGCATGGCTGCCTTAGCTCCAAAGGAAGACGTTCTTTATCATACTGGACAGTAAGCATGGCTGCTCTTTGATCCAGAGGGAGACACTATCTCAATCTTCCAAGGCTGTTTATACACAAACATCCTCGCAAAGATAGCTTGCAACAAAAGGGTAGCTCCGCCTTGCTTGCAAGATGTGAGTAATGCAAGAAACCCCAGAGAACTGTCTCCCCATGAGGATATTATTTGCTATGTATCAGGATCTGAGCACTTTCATATTCATCAGTTCCTTTCATCCTCACAGGCCTGTCACATAGGTACTATTAGTAGCTCCATTGTTCAGTAGGAGAACCAAGATACAGAGAGGTTGAGTGGCCTGCTTGAAGGTGACACAGTTCATAGTGGTAGTGCTGGCATTTGAATCTGGGCTGCTCCAGAGTCCAGGGTGTAACCACTTCACTGTTTTAACGTTTGCTGGTATCAGCAACACCCGCTCTGGACACTGTCTTTTTCTCCATAGCTTCTCACCACACGAGAGCACAGTGGTTCTCAAACTGAGTGTACCTGAGAGTCACCTGCAGGGTTTGTTATACCAATTTCTGATTCGGGTCTGGCCTAGAACTTGAAAACATGCATTTCTCCATCTCCCAGGTGCTGCTGATCCAGGATCTCACCTTGGGAACCACTGTGATGTTGTCTAGTTTGTTTATGATCTGTCTTTCCCACTAAAATATGGGCTCCATGAAGCTCAGGATTTTTCTGTTTTGCTCACTGCCGTATCCTCAGTGCTTACAATTGTACCTGGAGCATAACAAGCCCTCAACACATATTTATTCAAAGACTCAGGAAAGAAAATGCAGGGAAGTCAATTTCTTCCGGATTCTGTCATTTGACCGTAACTGTGGAAAACACTCTAGTGCCATCCAGGAGCAGTCAGTGCTTCCCACCACGAGACTCGAGGGAAAGGAGCCAGGACAGGAATCCTGAAGAGGGTGGCATGCTCCTGATGTAGCGAGGCCATTTACAAAGCTTTTGACCTCGAGAATTGTTGGAGCCACTTCTAGTAATATGTGAATTTCATAAAAATGTCTTCCAAACTGCAGAGAAACATCTGAGAACTTTAATTAAGCCTTCTGCCATGGGGAATGGAACTTTTATGCACACGGACTTTGGATTTTCTCCTTTTCTTTTCTTTTTGAGCACTGCTGGTAAGGAAGCGAGTCCCAAGTGAGGATTCCAATTGAGTTCTTTGACACGGAACTTTTTTCTGTTCCTTTTTTTTTTGTTAATGAATATGGTTTATGAGTAGAGCCAGGCTTTTGGGGAATATTTATATTAGTATTAGTGGAATTAGACTCAGTATTCTTTTTTTTTTTTTTTTTTTTTTTTGGGGCACGGGGGCCTCTCTCTCACTGTTGTGGCCTCTCCCGTGGCGGAGCACAGGCTCTGGACGCGCAGGCTCAGCGGCCATGGCTCATGGGCCCAGCCGCTCCACGGCATGTGGGATCTTCCCAGACCGGGGCAGAACCCATGTCCCCTGCATCGGCAGGCGGACTCTCAACCACTGCGCCACCAGGGAAGCCCAGACTCAGTATTTATACTGAGGTATCCCTCCCTCCCTATGGTTTGTGATAAGATGTGCAAGTTTCACTGGCTTGTTTTTGTCTTGCCCATCCCAGCTTACCTGTGTAGGAAGGAGGTGCTACTCCAAGACAACAATCCTTCAGAATTAATGTGCATTAATCACAGAGGAGCTTATTAAAATGCAGAATCCCAGGCCCCACCCCCAGAGAGGGACCCTGGAGTTCACATTTTTAACAAGTGATTCTTCTGCTTGCTGGTAGTGCATGGATCACACTTTAAGAATCACTGGAAAAGGGATAAAGAGCAAAGGCCTGGCCTAGGCCCTAATCCCAGCTCTTGTATGCTAGAGAGAGGGACAGACTTAGAGTTCTCTCTTAACCTCCCGACATCTCAGTTTCCTCATCTATAAAAAAGTATAACATGTATTGGCTTCCTTAGAGGGATGCTTCCAAGAGTATGGAATGTGTAATGAAAACATTTTAGCTTTTCAACTGGCAAGACTTTTATATGATGTATGTAGAATTAAGGTGTTTCTTTGAGGCAGGAGCATATACAATACTGATTCTCAGCATGTTTAAAAGTTTTTTTCAGTAGAACAATACCATAGTTCCAAGGCTTATATTCTCAATGAGACATGAATATTTAATACGGGCATCAAGACAAGACTTCACATGGTTCAACTGGAAGGACCAGGTATGTATATATTCACCCATCCACCCACCCATCCATCCACCATCCTTCCATTCACATAAAATGTTGGCCTGTAATCCTGCGCCAGTCTAGCTGCATTAGAATCACTGGTGACCTTGAAAATCAAACAAAACAGTTCCAAACCACATGCTCAGAGATCCAGTAGGTCTGGGGTGAACTCGGAAATCTACATAATATAAGCGTTCAGAGGATGTGATTTCCACACCCTGGGGGGAGATACCAAGGAAAACTTGAGAGAATGAGGATATAAGATGAGCCTCAAATAAAGGATGGATTTGGCTAGACAGGGGGAGGGGAGGGGCTCAGCACAAACACAGAGCGGGAAAGCACAGAGGCCCTTCCCAGACAGGGTTCCCGGAAGCAAAAGCAGTGTTAGATAGTCTAAAATGTTACCATTCTAGATGTTGTACAGTTAGGTCTGTGTTTCCCAGAGCGTTAAATACACGGATTCATTCATGTGGATTGTTAATAAGTGGTAGGTGAAAAAGAAGAAAGATCACATTGTTAAACAAATTTGAGAAGCATTTGTGATAAACAGCAGGAGGAGGTTACTGACTTCTCAGAGGCCCTGATGTGCTGATGATGTGCACCGTCAAGGTCACAGTGGTGCTAACATGCAGTGTTTCCCAAATGTATTTAACCACAGAAACGTGTTTTTCTTAATGGGCCAGGATTCCACGGAACTAACTATGGGAGCTCCTCCTCTCTATATCTATATGCATCAATATATGTACATACATTTATCTATATATTGGTATTTAAGCACATATCTTTTTGTTTTCGGTACACGGGCCTCTCACTGTTGTGGCCTCTCCCGTTGCGGAGCACAGGCTCCAGACGCACAGGCCCAGCGGCCATGGCTCACGGGCCCAGCTGCTCCACAGCATGTGGGATCTTCCCGGACTGGGGCACGAACCCGTGTCCCCTGCATCGGCAGGCGGACTCTCAACCACTGCGCCAGCAGGGAAGCCCTAAGCACATATCTCATAGTAGTAGATGGTTTCAATTTCTACCGTGTACTCACGGCTGCAGGCACTCACGAGTTTTTTAAATCTTTAAGCAGCTCAGTTTTCATACTATCTCAGGGAGGGTTATTAAGGGGTTTCACTTATTATTGGAATCAATAATCACAACACCTATCTATGATTTCAAATCCAGCAGGCTTCTACCCAGCACTATCAGACATCTCTATTTCTCATGTAATCAAGACACCAGGCAAGGTGGCGATTACTTAAACCCTTCTGACCTCAAGTTTACCACCCCACACTGTTTGTCCAAATAATCTCCCCCGCGTAGAGCTGGGCCCAACTGCCATGATGACGACTGTCTGTCCTGTCCCGCACATGCATCCACACTCCCCGCACCTCCCTTTACTGGGTGGGCCTATTCATCCCCCAGCTGCTGCTTCAGCTGCTACCAGTGCCCAGCTGTCCCTCTTTGAGAGAACTGCCCTCCACTGAGGGAGGCCACTTTGCCCAGGGAATTGACGCCCCAGGGAAGGCCCACAGCCACTGGCCTACTGGGATAAGGGCAGGAGAGGCTGTGTCCTTTGCAATAAGGGGCCAAGGCTTAACCAGCTCTTTCCCTTCCTCATTGGGTTCACTCTCTCCCTTACAGGTTTTTCCAGACATGCACACCTTTACACATCACTTTCAGAAGACATCTGAGACATTGCTTCTCAGAAACCTGATCTGAGGTGCCACTTATTGTGATCCAGATTTAAATCTCTGATTTGGCCAAGATGACCAGGGCCTTCTGAAGCCGCTGTCATCTTACTCGACGGCTCAGCAGTGTTTGTTGCTGTTGACACTCCACCTTTCAAATAAGCCTCTTTCCTGTCTTCTGCAACAACCTTCTCTTCTGACCTTCCAGAAGGAAATTCCACATGAGCCTTTGCCACAGTGAGTCTAAGTATCACCAGCATTGCTAAAAATGACCTATTACTAAATGTCTGATCTCACACGACGAAATACGACTAAATTACTAAATACGACCTACATTTCCTGCTCTCCGCTACCTGCCTCACTCATCCCACATCACCGCCCATAGGCACCCAACCCTCCCGCACCCCTGTGCAAGTCTCGTCAAGTCTGCCCCCAAACACCCCCAACATTCATGCTCTCCCCTCAATTCCCACAGCCTTGGTTTAGGTTCTCATCAGTTCTTCCCTGGGCTATTGAAATACCCTAACTGACCTACCTTCAGGTTTGCCTCCCAACCCATTTCTCATTATGCGAACATGCATTTCTTGCTTGCTTAATATGAGTTGATGTGTCCTCACTCCCTAGAGACACAAGTCCAAACTCCCCCACGCGTCTCACCATCTGTGCGCAGGGGGGCTCCAGCCACCCTCTCCAGCACCATGGTTCTCCGGCTCGGCCTCCAAACTCCCACGCTACCCCACTGCTAAACTCCTCGCTGCGCCTCCAACATGTCATGCTGCTCCTCCTGCCTGGGATGATCTTGCTTCAACTGGTCTCCTGTACGAAGTCCCAGTTTTACCCTTTTCAACCTAAACTAAGCATCGCCTCTGCCGTGACCTCGACTGACTTTCCACGGGTGGCAACTACATTCTCATCTGAGTCTTGTTGAAATGTGATTCTACTCCAGCACTTACCGTACATTGTGGGAGATGCGCGGGACCTCTACCATGCGCATTACCTGGCAATCTGAGCGGCTATTTTGATCAGCTCTGTGAACACATCCAAGTAAAATGCTTACATCAAACCACAAATAGCAGTTTGTGGTATTCAACACCATGCCTCAGTAACACCTGGCTACTACAAGTCAAGGTCACATGCGATGGTCACACGTGGCAGACACTGCTAGCTCTTTACTAAATGTATTTCCTCCCCTTCCTGGGAAACAGTCTACATTTCCCAGCCTCCCTTGCAGTTAGGTGAAGTAATGAGGTTCTAGCTGGTACAAAGTGAGCAGAAGTAATGTATTCCCCTTCCAGGCCAGGCCCATCACCTCCCCTGAGTGCTATTCTATGGTTACTTCCCTTCCAGTCGACTGGGATGATGACCCCCCAGGGTTGCTAGGAAGAGAAAGTCAGAGAGCTGCTGTCAGCCTGGATCTCTGAATGAGTGCATGGAGCAGAGCCCCCCGGTGACAGGAACATCCTCCTTTGTCCCATGAGCAGGAAATAAAGTTCCTTTGTGTTTGAGTCATTGTAGTTTGGGGACATATTTCTTGTAGTAGTTAACATTTCCCTAACATGGGCAGGCACTGTGACACAGCCATTGTAGTAGAAAGGACGTGTTGGTACAGCCTAAGAAAAACTTTAAGCTTAAAATTAGGGAGTATTGTGCAGAACAGTTGCATTCACCCCCTAGTCTCACCCCATCGGTGACCCTCACCTCTGCATGAATCTAAGAAATAAGGTGAAAGTCAGGGTGTCAATCCTACTCACTGTGAGGTGAGTGCTAAGCTAGTGAGTGACCGTAAGCAGCTGCTCAGCGAGACTTCACACCCTGGAGAACGTATAACCACAGAACTAAAAATTTTACGTGTAAGTTATTTAATTTATGACATGTAGATTATTCCTTTGTGTTAACAGCCTACCTAAAAATCAAGTTGTCCAAAACACGCTTTATATATGTTTCCCAATCACACTGTGCTTATTCATTTTTGCATCAGCACGAGTTAGTGTCTAACATTCAGTGAATGTCTCTCAGATATCAAGTAGGGGGAAATTCAAAGAAACGCAAGGCTTCATTGTTTCACTACTCCTTGTGACATTCATAATTACTTCTAGTATCGCTCACATTACAAATGAAAACACTTTTTATTCTGGGCAGTCATAATTAGATACTATCCATCAAAAAACAAAACGTTTATAGCTGAGGCATATGCAGCCTGAAGATGAAGTGATATATTAACTTCTTGATCAAATGTCAGAACTTACAGATGAATATGAAACAGACATCAATAATTACAGCTTGTACCGCAGATGTTGGTTTCTAAACCTTTCAGTTCAATGAACAAGTAATAACTGGACAGACACACCTTTCAGAAATTAGAAGTGGGAAAAGATTACCTCATTCCATACCTGTCACATAGCTGGCCCCCTGCAGCAATTCAGCAAGAGGCAGCCCATGGGCCCTGGAGGAGATGTGGGCTGGGCCTTCTAGAATGACACCAGTAAGGACACAGGAGGAACCCCAGGCAGGAGCACCCAGGAGCCAAGGCTTCTCTTGGACACTACCCTCCGTTCCCATCTCAGTCCCTTTTCCTTAAGAAACCTGGTCTGGATATAAGAGGCATGTACCGAAATTCAATTTTTTTCTAAATTTCCTCCTACTTGGAAAATTCTTATGTTTTACTTGAATCTAAAAAGGGAGTTGCTAATATTAATAAAAAGATAATTATCCCTCAGCTAATTCTTGATTTTACAAGCATATCTAAAAGCCCAGCGTATTACATGGCATTTAATAGATAGTCCCATCAAAGGCCTGTAGTTGTGTTCCAGGGATCATGGTCACAAGGGCTAGCGTGGCACCACTGCTGTATCTGAAGAAATTTTAGCCAAATGAACACATATCTCCAGAATACTCACAGGAGAGTAGGAGGAGATGCTGTTGAAGAAACTGCACACTTCATTTTAACACGAGAGCACAACAGTTTGACTCCTTCCTAAGTTTCTTCATGGCATCTAGATCTTTTACACGCTGCCATGTTCTCGACTGGAGTTGAGAATCCCTTTCCCAGTATGTCTTCGTGCTGATTACAGCTACAACACTGAATGTGTGTGTGCGCGTGTGTTGTGTGTCTTTTAAGGTGAGTAGAGTGGAGGGAAGATAAAATAATAAAAACTAAAGAATGCAGCTCTACTCATTTTAACAAAATCTACAGAGCACCCCAACCTCAAAAATGGAAAAATGGATCTCATTGTCTCAGTATGCTACTAAGGTCAAGAATAAATAAATTGATAAAAGAATCTTTTGATAGTTCATTGACATTTACTCCATATAGATTCTACTTTCTAGCAGAAAGTCTCTAATTTAAATCTGAAACCTAGAAAGATGCTCTGATTATTTCATAATAAAAATTAATTCCTTGAAATGCATGCCCTGGGTTTATAACGACTTAGACTTTTGAAAGCATTTTCAGATCTATTACCATGTTAGAAAGCACTGTTGCCACAAACACCAATCTACATTTGGTCTTGGAAAAAGATTTTCGTGTACATATTTTGTCCAAATATTACTATTTGTTTCATGAAAGTCAAGGCTAAGACTTTACTAGAGTGTAAATTTTAAGCCAATGAATAAACAGTTGGCTTCAAAAAACATTAAACTGACATGCAAAGCATTTGTTGCTCTGCCAGATTCTAAAAATAAAAGCGACTTCTGCCAACATGGAAGAACTTGAATTATTTTGGTTGGTTCTGAATTTGACTACCAGGTTTCACTAAGTTAATTTTCCAAAATGGGGCCTGACGTTAATGTTATACTTGTTTCCTCAAACATTACCTCTTAAAACGAACTACTCACAATTGGCATCTTATTTAAATATTAACCTCATATATTTTTTATAGTTTAGCAGGACATACCTTTCTAAAAATGTGATATCTTTACGTGACAAATGAAAATTTGAACATTTGAAAATTAACCTTCATATTTAAAAAATTAAGTTCAAACGTGTCTTACCCAAGAATAAGCTAAGTTATTAAAATATTTAGATAACATTTTAGACAACAGGTATCAGGTGAGGATTTTAAGGTTGAGGTTTTAAAGGTGAGGTTTTAAGCTGTTAGTCAAGTTCAGGTAACATTTTATTCCTGTCCTTGGCCTGCTCCTCCCTTAGCTGTCTCTCTAAAAAACAATAAGCACGTTTAAAATATGGAGTTTTGAGATTTATGATCAGTTGCAAAAACCTGCTTAACTACTGATTTGCAGTTTTGGCCAAGGTATTTAAGTCTGTCATCAGAACTAATTACAGCAAACCTGAGATTATATATTCAAACTCTTCTTTTGGTGAAAGAATAGAATGTTCTGCTGAAAATCAGAAACATCCTGAGGGCTCCCAAGGAAGAATGCACTATCAACTTTAATTCTCAGAACCAGTGCTGCAAAGCTCAAAATTACTGTTCTTTAGTAAAGTGTTTTAGCCTGAAGTACTCAAACAGTAAACTGTAGTTACATTAATGCCATACCCATGGCCTGAAACATATTAATCTCAGTTAACAATACCTGACATTTACATTACTAATCTAATTCAGTCATTCTGGTGGTAGTAAATGCACATGTTAAAGCTTCGGGAACTGAAGTTATTACTGATCCAAAAAGAATCTTCATTCCACTGTGACCAGACGGAGAGGACAAATGACTACACTTTGGGGGCAACCTGGGTTTTCTAAGAATAATGTCCCCATTTTAATGCTTTAATGAGTAAAATGTCTAATTCAAATTAAAACAGATTAAAAGTAAAGTGTTCCCAAATGACATGCCAGCAGGGTTATTAACCCAAGAAAACCAGTCCCTTCCTCTCCCTCAAAACCTCTTCCCATCCCACCCCCTCCTCGGCTGCACTGTTTTAAAACCCCCTCCCACCCCCTCCTCGGCTGCACTGTTTCAAAACCCAGGCCCCGAAGAGTGAGGCCTTAGGCGTCATGGCTCCTCTTATCAAATGAATCCCCTGCTACCTGATTCCACCATAATGCCATCTACTCAGGGAAAAAGCTCCCAACCACGTGGGACCTCTGAGTGCGGGAAGTGGGCAACCGCTGGCCCCGGAGCAGGCGGAAGAAAGGTCAGGGGAACTCTGGGTTCAGAGGCTCCCAAATCAGACCCTAAGGGAGGCTACTCTGGCAAGGCCTCAGCACAAGCAGAGTGGGGATGTGCCTGCAGGGGTCACTCACTGCTCTAAGGAAGTGGATCCACGGGGAAAGGGGGCAGAGACTGCAGGGAGATGCCTGCGCTAGAGCCCTATGCATGAGAATACTCATACTACCTGCCTGCTCAAAGTGAACATTTTTCATGTTTCAGACAAAACCACTGGATTGTGTAGTGGATATTTCCCCCATGAAAGATTTTTTTAGAGGAAAATTTCCTGTACTCTAAGTCTGTATTCACCTATAAGGCGTTTGAAATAAGATGCTGTAGCTAAGCAGGGTATGATTATATCCACAGAACCCAACGGGGAATATTAAATCATAAAATGTTAGATTTTCCAATATTTAGTCTGACTATCTCTCCATTATGAATTCTATAAGAAGGTACACAATCTCCTAAAATCTTGCTTTCTCTATTATACTGGCGTTTGTCACCTAAGTGGAAGCAAGATACTATTTTTGTTCTCGTAAATAGCAATTAGTTGCTCACTTATTCCAGAACACAGAAAAAAAAAAATATGCCACCATAAATAAGTAAAATTTGATTACTGTTTGTAAGTCTAAAAATAACAAAATAGGGCTTCCCTGGTGGCGCAGTGGTTGAGAGTCCGCCTGCCGATGCAGGGGACACGGGTTCGTGCCCCGGTCCGGGAAGATCCCACGTGCGGGGAGCGGCTGGGCCCGTGAGCCATGGCCGCTGGGCCTGCGCGTCCGGAGCCTGTGCTCCGCAACGGGAGAGGCCACAACAGTGAGAGGCCCGCGTACAGCAAAGAAAATAAAAATAAAAATAACAAAATACTACTACTACTAATATCATCATGACTCATTTTCTATGTTCCTGAATTTATATTATCAACCTAGAGAAAGTTTGTATCGGACAGTGAGAAACCGCTGGCGAAGGCTGAAGAAGGGAAGAGACCTGATGGAAAAAAGCCACAATAAGGGCTTCCCTGGTGGCGCAGTGCTTGAGAGTCCGCCTGCCGATGCAGGAGATGCGGGTTCGTGCCCCACTTCGGGAGGATCCCACATGCCGCGGAGCGGCTGGGCCCGTGAGCCATGGCCGCTGAGCCTGCGCGTCCGGAGCCTGTGCTCCGCAAATGGGAGAGGCCACAACAGTGAGAGGCCCGCATAACGCAAGAAAAAAAAAAAAGCCACAATAAGCAGCTCTTCACCTCCACTGGGCACCAAGAGGAGGTGCCAAAATACCTAGGCCTACCCCCAAAATCACAACATCCAGCTGTGGTCTTGTCCATCAGCTTGTGACAATTTCTCAAAGCCCCTTCTAGTTCGGACTACGAAACACACTTTCAGTGAAAACCACTTCCCAGGGCACCAATCCTTGTTATAATCATTCATCCACTCAGTCTCTCCAGGAGTGATGGGGAAGAGGAGAAAAAATAATCAAACCATGTTTGTTCTTAGAAGGTTCAGAGTTACACTGTCTTGAGTTATAACTGTCTAATACTATTATACCAATTTCTCTTCTAAGAACTATCTCATAATTTAAAGAATGACATGGCTGAGAGAGAGATTTAGGAAGACACTTCCAGGCAGAGAACTTGAATTTAAATCATCCTCTAAATACTACATTCTGTCCTTTTTAAAAACTGTGATATTTAATCTGAAGGCACAAAAATTAATCAATTGCTTTTATTATGTGACTGTGAAATATCAACTCTACTGTCTCCAATAAAGAACCAATAATTACTTTTATAACATTAAGATAAAGTCATTTGTGAAGACAGTATCTTTCTTGCACTTATGACTAATCCATTATAAACAAATGCCAATCTTAAAAACACAGCTCCAGAATAAGTGCAGTTACACTGAGTACAGATAAGAAAGTACAAGGAGCTCATTGGCTATGCTACACCAAGTGGATGAAAAGTAAAATTGATTTTATACTGGAGGTCTATATAAATAAATAAATAAAATCCTATCTTTTTTTCCTGTATGTATGCTTAGATTTCTTGTACAAATAGCAGAATATGCTCCATTTCATTCACTTCAGCA
>NW_006797481.1:3495203-3513539 GCF_000442215.2 Lipotes vexillifer | reverse complement strand
CAGCAGGATGAGCTCTTTAGAAAAAGACTGAAAAAAGATTTGATAATCAACTTCCAAATTTTATGCTTATTTTTTCTATTTCCATCAATTTCCCAACATAGTTAACATGAACAGGAAAATCTTTTCAGTAAATTAAGCAACTGAAGACTCAAGTGAAGTCTCAAAGGTCTTGAAGAACTCTGGCAAGTCACATATATCCCATGTTGCTTTTGGTTTCCCACCTCTTCTTTGCTTCAAACCTAAAATGAAGAATATGAAAATCCCAATTTATTTCTAAATACTTTCCTGAAGTAACATGTTTACTAAGCGCCAAAGTAAAATAAACTTTAAAGGTTTCCACATACTCCATCAATTACAAAATAAACATCAAACAGGAGGAAGAAATGCCTCCATATTTATAATCTGATAAACATTCAGCAAAGATACAAAGAATAAACTGAATAACAATTACACACAAACTGGATTCACCAAATATATCACAGGATTTCTGTAATTCCTATGAATTTAGTAGAATTACTAATTTAAGAAATCTTGAACTCACCCCCAGGCAAGTTTCTTCTTTTTTCGAGCAACCTGTGAATTTTCAGCATCCTTTTTGGCTTTTACAAAGTTGTGGCAGGCAATCGCTTTGGCAATTTTTACACCAAGCTAAGAATTACACAGGAAGAAAAGTGAAAATAAATATTCTAGCTGATACAAGAATTACAGTGATACAAATACTCGAGAATTTGTGGGTATGAAACCCATGTCAGCGTTGCTTTAGACATGCTAAGAATAGAAATTCTTATGCTCGGCCCCCAAAACCACCGAATTACAACAAATGCAAAGATGTAGCTAGCCCCTAGTCTCCTAACCTCCCACAGACCTTTATCCCAGCTGTACCAGCCTCCCAGTCTCCCAGATGGAACTCCTTCCCACACTAAGGCCCGTCGAGGGTCCACGAGGGCTGTGGATGAAGATCTTGAAGCGCTTTCAGCATTTCAGTAGGCCAGACAGGAATTTACCCCATAAGGCCGCACAGGCTGACAGAGACATCCAGCTTCTTTGCTCTGGGCTAGAATTACAGAAACTCAGTATGGGTGCACCCGTTATCTCATGCTGATCAGAAGCTCAGGTTGGCCGTCACAGATGTGATTAATAAAACACAGGAACGCTAATTACTGCTTCATAAACACAGTTTGCGTGATGGGCAATCGCTTGTCACTCACTGATAGAAAAAGGAATACAAGGGGTGCCAAGAGGCAAAGAGGCGGGGTACCAGGACCACAGTACCGAAGTGTTCCCTCTGCCAGTCGCCCGTGCGTGCATGCTCCCCGCTTACGCCCATCTGCCCCAGTGCTAGAAGGCTGAAGCAGAACAAAGCCTCCTCTCAGCCCCACCCCCGGAAGACTTCTCTAACTCAACTCAACAAAGTCTTTATTTCTTCTCTAGCCCTTCAGCTTCTGTGCCATAACCTATGGTACAGCTCTCTGGCCACAGAGCTGTTCCTCGGCGAGCGTCTCCAGGACAGGCATGGTAATCCCCTAGTTTTGGTGGGCTCTGATTTTAAAAACGCCCACCTATATGGATGGCTCAAAAGTATCTGTTAAGAACCCAGGTTAAACAACAAAGGCTAAAAATCTCTTCCTGGTATTTCTTTCCTTTTCTCTCTCTGTACACAGCCTACTGCATTTCAGTAGCCAGCAGACTTGTGGACGAGAGGCAAGGACCCAGAAGTTACTCTCAAGTCAAAGTACTACAGCCCAAGGTTTAGGGACCTGCTGGCCAACAGAGAGGCATGGCAGGCGGTCAGGGGCTCGTGTGAAAGGAGAGAAGCCAAGTTAGGAAAGTGAGTTTTGACATGCCCGACACTACTTTCAGCTCATCTTGGAGAACAGTTTCCTTTAGAATGAAACAAACAAGCAGTCATCAAGCACTGACCGGGGTTCATAAATGAGAACAAAAACAGATCTGATTTTTCAGTCTAGGAAAGAATACACATAAAGAAGGTAAGTAAATGGAAGCGATATGACAATCAAGCCAGCGTGCTGAGGTAGTCAACACCAAAAGGAAAGCCGCTGAAGGAAGCAGGGTCGACTGTGGCTGAGCCCACCTGGGAAAGCAGACCAACTCGGAGCCTTCCTGACACTCGAGCCAACACTAGCAGCAGCATCTTTTTTCACAAGGACGACATTCATTCAACCAATATCACGAGGGCACAAATGCATTATTTTGCCAGGCACTGTTGCAGGTGCTGCAGATACAGCTGTGAGAAAGAGGGCTTCGGGGGCAGGTGGGGGGGGTGGGCAGCTGGGGAGAAGGGGTTGCCAGTTACATCTGACTGCTTCAATCCCGGACCTGTTCTTTTGGCTGTCTTTTCATTTCCAGTTCCTTATTACAGAAAAGTTCATATAAGTCAACTATAAAAAAGGTTAAGAATCAAAGGGCTGTAGCATCATCATCTAAGGAGAAAACGAAGCTCTGGAAGAATGCTCTGGAATCATTTATCACGAAGATGGATTTCCTACCAACTGAAACACCATTCATTTGTCATAAATGTAAAAACATCAAGTTACGCCTGTCTGGTTAGGCTAGTCAAAACTGTAGTAACAAACCAACCCCCAACTCTCAGTGGCTGAACTTTTATTTCGTGTTTCACTTAATGTCAGCTGTGGACTGGCAGGTCTCTCCATCTTGTGGTGCCAACATCTCAACACGTGGCTTTCAAGGCACTGTGGCAGAGGAAGAGATGGCCAGAGGGTCTCACACTGGCTCTTTAATGCTTTAGTCCAGAAGCGGCACACAGCGTTTCTGCTCAAAGCCAGCTGGTCAGAATTGCTCACAATTCCACCTGGCTGCAAGGCGGCTGGCCACAGGGGTGCTGGGGGACATCAGGGGAACACTAAATGCACCTAAGGAACTGTCTACTGTCATAACATGCAGCTTGCCACCTGGGTTTAAGAGGTACGCTGGGTCTCTCCACATTCGTGTAGGATATTTAGTCTCCTCTCTGTCCCCCAACTCCAAAAGATAAAACACAGAACTCAGTATTTGCCTGTCTAATTATATTCCTATGTTTTAGATAGCATATGCAAATTTGAAATATGATATAGTTTTGCCAGGATCACCCCCTAACAAAAGTTCCGCTCAGCTAGTTTATCTTATATTTAAATTGAGCTTATACTTTTGAGCATGAAACAAAAATGACCTGAACTATATTTGCCATGTACCATTAACCCCGTGACAAAATTATTTCCTAAAACTGTTGTAAATTAAGACGCAGCTTACAGTTTTAGCTTATTGAAATTTCCCAGTATGGACTTTCTGGTTTGGGGACAGACAAACCAAAGAGCATCTCAGTGTGTCTGGACATTGACCGTGGTCATGTGATTTAAATGGGGCCTCTTCAACATGGTCATATACTCATATATGTAAAAGATTTTAGTTTTCTAGCAACACGAAGGACAAACCCAGCACAATCAGCAGCACAGTAAAGACTGAGAGCACATATGCCACAGAAGACATAGCATAAACTTGTTAAAAAGAATTCATTACAATGTAAGAAACATGTATTTACATGAGAGGGCTCCATCGCTTTGTAGACTAATTAAATATAGTAAATGATTAGGTACGTAGGCAATACGTTCAAGCAGACCTGTTTGTAGGAAAGGTATATTTTCTAACTGTATTTTGCCTGGGGTTAGGTTCAATGAAATGTTCTTTAACTGATGAACATTAAACAAGCCTGGTCTATGCATTTTACAGAAAGAATCTTTTAGCTTGTAATGATGATGAAAAGTCTTATCAGTGTTGTGTCCTTCCCATGCTTAAAATGAATGTTTCACTTATTCCTGTGGAGAAAGTAAAAAGAATGGAAATATTTGGAAATATGAAAGGATCATGAGATCTTCTATAGAAGACACAGTTGAGAAGAAACATGTTTTCTCAGGCAAGATGACCAGCCCAAGTTCCAGAAGATAAAAGAATACCGTGCTATGTTTCCGTATTACAAACAAACAATATAGGCCCACAAGAATCCCCCTTCTGCTTCTCTAAAAAGAAAAATGCATCTTCGTGCCCAATGTAAACATCACAAAAGCTTGGTCAATGGTTTTTATATTAAAAAACTGTTTCAGGTCATCAGATAACTATAGCAACACAATGTGGGAAGAAATTTTTTTAACCAAACAAAAATATAAACAGAATTTCTTGTATGTGTAGCCAAAGTATCAGCATTTTCCATACAGAACATCCAATATTTTGCTGCATTTTAATTAAGGTGTCTAAACATTATCACAAAGAACTGCAAATTGGTCAGAGCAAACGGTAAGGAAAATTAAGCTCTAAAGGCTTTTTATCACCATATTTCAGGAACCAAGGGTGTAAAATGTTCTAATTTGGGATATATTAAAAGCCATAAAAGGTCTTTCAAAAAGATTAATGGTACTTTGCTTGGATTTAAGATAAGGGCTTTAGCTGGTTGGAAAACCAGGGCCCTGGCTGGACCCTTGAGGCATTCATCTTTACAGCCACTTGGAAGATTTGTAAAAGCGTCTGCATAACCTCAAGCAAATGCACCCAGCGACATTTTTTTAATTCCTTTCAATTTTACAGGTTTAGCATGCGTAAATCATATTGGGTTGTAAAATAGATATAATGGCACATCTTGTAACACAGTAGAGATTTTTAAAAGACAAACTTGCAAAATAAAGTTCATTTTTCTCACTAAACCTTGCCCTACTGAAGTTTGCTGATAATCATTTGAAGCATCTGATTCAAACAGCTTAATCTAGCATCACTGTAAACTTATCCATTTCATAAAATACTTTACTCATCTTTGAATTACTAGCTTGTAACAGATTTATGAAGTTTTCCTCCCTTCTGAACACTTTCAAGGCACTTATTCAAAAATACCAATTATCATACTTTAACTTTTGATGGAATAATAGGTCTCTATGAAAAAATATTTATGCCATTCTCTTTTGTTCTTTAATTAAATGAAAACAGATGTTTTCTGAAGTAAAGCGGAACCATTACTGGAGCACTTAAAGTGTTAAGGTCTTTAATTTCTATATCAGTTTGGTCGACAATTCATGATTGTCTTTACTGGAGCTCAACATTAATGTCAAGCAAGTTACCTAGGAGACGAAAGAGATCAAAGAGACAAAAACCCCTCCAATGTCTGATTAATCAAGCCTGCAAACAGCTTATTTCTTTTCGCCTGCATGCAAGTATGAAAATGAGATTCTGGGAGCCGAACATTGTGCAGATTTGTTCATTCTTATCAGAACAAAGCCAGCGGCAGCTTATTTCATGGATCATTGGCACTGTCATCAGTGCTACACAGGACGGGTGACAGCTCCTCATTTTGAGGCTTGAACAAAATTAGCAAAAAGTCGGCACAAATTAGCCTCTCATCTTTTTGGTAATATGACATTATTCATTTACTTTTTATCCAATTTTTAATTTTTTCCTTGTCAGCTATCCCTTTCTAGTGTCTCCTGCATGGCATCACAAAATGCCTTCTTAAAAACAAGCAGAGAAATAGCCAAAGTTGAAATAACATGCAAAGTTCAAAAAGCAAAGAAGAAAAAGCACTTCCAAGGACTGATGATGCTTTATTTTTTTTTTTTTTAGTAACTTTCAAAACTTTGCAAAAATATTAACAGCTCAGAACACCATGCAGTTAAGGAGTTTTAAGAAATCGCTAGTATATTTCAATAAAGAAGATGATGTGGCTAATGTATTTCACTCAAACCACAATTTAACATGGCAGGTGCTATAGTAAATTCAGGATGTCTCCACTCGGATTGGTACCTTTCTCTCCACGGTCATACCTGAGATGCCAAAGCTCTGAGGACGGCAAATAAGCTCTGCCATATCCAGTCATTTAAACACTGACTGTAAATCAAGTCTTTTTCTCTCTGTCAGAGGAAACAGCCCAATTTCACTGTCATCTTAAAATGTGCACACACAGGTCTGCATGTTTGTGTACTACTTACATCTATGTTGTGTGCACAACTGTACAAACACCTATTATTTATTTTTATACCTACAACTTCATTATCAGTTAAATCCAAATGGTTTTTATTTCAAAGCATAACCCAACAAACCCTGTTTTTAAAATACATTATAAGATATATTTGTATAGACATATTACGTATATGTGTATGTGTATGTGTGTGTGTGTGTGTGTGTGTGTGTGTGTGTGTATATGATTCACCTTGCAATTTATAAAAAAATTTTGTATTTGGTCCATGAGGTATGAGAAGATAGACTTTGATTCATATCCTCAACTCTGATTTCACAGCGGAATAGTTTATATAACACCTGGTTTAATGATGACTGTTAAGGCTTCAAATTATATGTAGATTACAGTATTCCAAAGCGGGGAGAAAACATGTTATACTGTTGAAATCACTCTTGGATAGAGACATTTATATTCAAGCAACTTATTCCATTCATAAGGGGAAAAAGCATTAAAAATTAACCATAAGCTGTTAGATGCTTTACACAGTCCCCATCAGAAAGACAGTTTTTTTTTTAAAGAACTGTAGTACTGTTTTCAGCAATTTCTTTATCTCTGTTCTTCTAAGTAAGAAAGCTTATTAACAAGCTTTGAACTTACAATCACATTTACAATAATGTGCCATCAACAGTTTTATAAGCTAATTAGAAAAAGATTAATTAATGACTGGCTGCTAATAAAATGGCAATCATGAAGAAAGAAACCATGGGTGCTAAGCTTCAACTACCACCAATTAAGAGCTAATTACAAACAAATTATATATGTGTTTTGCTGTGGGCTTTAATTTACTAAAATGGTTTTAATTAAAAGAGAAAACATGCTGATTAATTGAACTGCAGAAAAAATCTACAGTATAAACTGTGCTTTGTCTGTCTCTTTAATTAGACTTGTAACATCTGAAAATTTTTTTTAAGGTTTGTTAAAAGCACCGATAAACATAATTAAAAGACAGCATAAGGAACACCATTCTAGGTGATCACCCAATCATACCCCAGAGGTTAAAAGAAAATGTCCTCAGTGCAATGAGATCTAAAAAGCACACCTAGAAGCCTGAGAGGAAAACCCATCCCTCGGTACCATTTTTATTTTTCTCTTGAAGTTGGAGCATTCCTAAAATGCTCCAACTTCAAGGCTGTACACCATTTTTTATAGGAAAGAACGTATCTTTAGGTTCCACGTAAAGGAATTCAACTAGGCCTTCCCTCACCTGGAGAGACATAGCTTATTTTCCATACGATGTACTAATTGTTCATCTATATGAAATAACTGAATTACTTTTAAGAACTAAGGAGAACAAGGCTTCAAAGAATTAAAATCACCATTTAAAGGTCCCACATACTATGCACAGACTACAAAGTGACACACAGAGGAACATCTAAATTAAAAAACCACTGAGAAATGACCAAAGTTAATGAAAGTGAGTCAGTTCTAGATGATCCTAAATGGAAGCACACACCCCTCCCTCCAAGGCAGGCAGAGCGCAGCCGGCTTCCCCAGGTGGCTGATCACTGCCAACTAGCAAGAGTCTGTTCAGTGAGGGCTTTCTCTCCCTAGTGTCCTAGATTCTCTCCCAATGCTAATCAGTGAAATATACCACAAAGAAACTGGTCCTACACTCTGCTAACTGGAAAGAGAAAAATAAAGAAAGAAACAAAAAGTAAGGGATGGAAGTCAGCGTAGGAAAATTTCAAATAGGGGCATAAAACAAATTTTGCCAGAGTCTGCAGGCATTAGATGACTTTGTATGAAATAATATATTCTTCATATACACCCCTGGTACTAGCAAAAAAGGAAATCTCCTTTCTTTAAAAATAAAATGTTGAAATGGAGATATTTAATTTTAAATTCTTAATATGTACAAATGAGTACTATTTAATGCATTTTTACTTTGTTTACCTTACCTTCAGTGGCTAGAAAACAGAAAGTACCTGCCAGCCTTCATGGGTTCTAATGATAAATTCTTACAATAGCTAATTGGAATACACGTTCAGCTTCATACCTGAACAAATCGTTTTACCTTTGCAGTCATGGCTGTTAAGATAGTTCTAAAAGTAGTCACAAAAACAGGAAGAAAATAATTTTGCTCTCTGGAATACAGAATAAAGAGTTTAGAACCACAAGACCTGCTTCACTATAATGTCTTTCAATTTAGCCTTTTATTTGTATGTGATGCAAACACCTTTCCTAAAATATCGAAGCTCTGAAAACAGCACTGATGAGAAGTAACTTCAAACTGATCAAGTTTGGCAGCATCTCTATCTCAAAAATGTAAACAAATGTTTCAATTCTGAACTCTAGATATGAGAATGCTCCAGGTACTTTTTGATGGATAAATCTGTCAAAATTGTACTATTTGGGGCAGGGTTTTTTTCTTTTTTACATGCGGGGTGGGGGGGGCAGTGAATTCAAGCTCTTATTCCATCAGACAACACAGCATGTACATGGACATAAAATTAATAACCAAAATGAAAAGGGTGAATTGTAGCCAGAATCCTCCCAGGGAAGCTAAAGCCTAACAACAAACGGCACTGGAAAAGTTCTGAATGCTAGGGCCAAGTGCTGTAGCATCTGAAATATTTCTGAGAAAGGACCACTTCTCACATGTTAACATAAAATACAGATGCTATCTCCTCAAATGTGTGTGTGTGTGTATATATATATATACACATATATATCCCTCTCCAATGAGAATGCCTTCAGATTTTCTAGGAAATGGCTCTAAAAATAGAACTTAGGCAACAAATTAATAATCTGCCCAAATTTAGAGAGTATTTAATGTATTGAGCTAGGAAAGAATACAACTCAATCAATTCAAACATTAGTTTCTAAAAAGGCCATTCCTGCCTTTGTTATTTAAATATTAACAGACTATTACTATTTCAACATTATCAAGTTTACCTGTGTTTGGAATCCAAAAATCTAGGTAGTGTATTTAATAAATTTAATAAAGTTAAAATTAAATTCTCAGTTTAATTCATACTGCCAATGTAATATTTATCTATATCTATAAAAAGAATACTATCAAAGTGAGATACTTTTTAAAAATCATTTTATACTTGTGATACCTTGGTTAGGTTCTAAATAAATACTATACTTAACAGCACTAAAGGCTGAAGTCATTGCCTTAGGCCTACATCCAGAAGTTGCAGCAAAAGAGCTTTAAAATGTGAAAAATTTTATTCATTACTCCAAACTGAAAGGTTTTGGCCTTAACAAAGATGGTAGCAGATTATAACCAAAATATCTCAGATGTGAATATTAAAACCTTGCAGATTATTTTTTTAATGACTATTCTAAGTTATACAAAATGGCTATAACATTACAACATGAAGTATGTACTGATGTTTTCAAGGAATTAAGTTTAGCTGGTGCTGCCAAAGGCCATCCTATTTGAGTCACTTACAGAAAAGGCAACCTTTAAGGGCATGAGGTATACAAAGCGCAAACCAAATTCACAGGCCACCTCCCTTCCCCGCTCATTTCTGCCCTGACATTGTACAGCTATAATTGAAAGCAATAGATCTAGCCAACGTAGGTGTGACTCATTCGATGGGAGAAACTCACTGTCTGCTGCCAAACCAAGCTGGTTTTTATCTACAGCAGGCTAACACGAAGACGCCTAGAGAAAAATTCTCTTTCCAAAACGTGAGATTCAGCAGAGGTGCAGCTTACTTTATTAAATCTAGGCTTTAGCACTTAATTTTGAAATACTTGTTTCTCCTGGTTTCTACAAATTGGTATGATCTGGATTGTAACAAAGATGGTGTGCCAGAAAAGGCAAGTACCAAAGGATGGCATTTTCGAGGATCACTATCAATGAATGGCATGTCCTTCCAGTTCAGGCCTGAGGTTAACAAGCTACAAATGTGCTCAAACACCTGTGTGCATGTGCGTGTGTGAATGTACACGTATGATATATATATATATAAATAGTATTGTTTAAAAAAAGAACTTTTGTTTTCAAATTAGAACAGTTTCACCAGCATGACACAAAGCCAAGTGTACTTTTCCACTAGCTCTCCTCCAAGACTGTTAACAACAAAGAAGGATTTAATCAACAGGAGGGGCAGTCCCAAAGCAACCACATTACTACACGGCAAAACCAAACTTGATAGCACAATCTAGGCTTCCAACACGTGAACTTGAGCCATCCCCCAAACCACATTAAATACATCTTTAACATCATCATTAATTTAAGGGAATATGATTCTGGAAAAATATGTGCTTGCTGTGTCATAATGCTAGGGCACTGACAGCTTTGTTCTGGCATGCCAGTTTGTTCTGTTTTGTTTTGCCCTGTTTTGAGGAACTGTTTTCAAGGCCCATTCTCAGACATGGCTCTTCTTTTGGCTTCATTTTTCTCAATACTGATGCCGCCCTATTGGTTTCACAGGCTTATAAATGTTAAACATCAAAAATTAGTTTCACTTATTATGGTTGGAAAAGGCTTTAAGAACTCTGGGGTCTGTGCCTCTGAGCAAAGCCTTTATCAGCAAGTCCCAGTCACTGCTTCTTAAAAAAAAGAAAACAGGACTGATTAAAAACCCATATACCTGATTTCCAAAAGGACACCTACCATGCACATATACATTTAATTCATAAAGGGTTTCTGCCCCAAACTCACAATTACTTACTTCGCAAAATCCCATCTTTCATATCCACAGTGATTCGCACCAAGGAGATAAACATGAGAAACTAAACCTCAAACTAAACTATTCATTCAAGAATTCCATCTTGATTACTTTAGTTATTCTTCGCGGGTATTTAATTAACACGGCATCAGTATCTCTCCAATGTCTGTGTCTGACCAGCAAAAACTTTCCAGATGTTTTTCCACTTATACAAGTAAAAGAATAGGGCCCAAATTATTGTTTTTCCTTTTAATCAGAATTCTTTAACCCCATATTACATAAATTTCTTTTACTAGAACAAAGCATTATACTTGTATGGAAGTAAAAAGAACACTTGGGAAAAATGTTTACTATCCTTACAAGTGCTAAAAATAGTATAAATTTCTAAAGCAATCTCATTCATATGTCATGAAGTGTGACAGGAAATAACAACTCTGAAAATGGAAAATACCCAGCCAGTATTATGCAATTCCCATTTCTAAAATAGCAGTCTGACCAAACAAAACACAGAAACTTAATATTCTCAAAGGAAACACAGATTTCTGAGGCCTCGGAGGCACTACTTCTGTTCCCTCTGACAAGCAGCTTCCTGCGGCAGGGAAAGGAGAGCTCACGCGTGGCCACTGATGAGGCAGACAAGGAGGGAGTGAACATGCAACCACGGTGGACACAAGGCCACTGCAACCCCACCACTCCCAGCGCATCACTGAGGGAAACTATATCCAATTCCCAATTGACCAGGTTACTGAGAGATTTAGTATAGATACATAAAAGATTCTAGAATCCGGTACCTCACTGAAGGCACATTTTAGATCTGATTTGCCAGGTAAAGATGAAAAGTACAATCAAATAATGTTTTCAAGATCTTACTGTAATAATAATTGTCTTGAGCAGGAAAACCATCAGCAGTGAATACTAAAACTAGCAAGTAAAGAACAGTGAGGAAAAGCATATTTACAGTCTCAAATCATCTCCCACCTCTCCATACGATACTCATAATTATATAGGGAAGAACAGTAACGTTATAGAGGGGAAACCTGGAGACACCACCTTACCCAAATAATCAAAGGAACATAAGCAATAAATTGGACAAATAGATATCACATGCCTCCTGATATCTTGCACTGAGAAGGACACAGTATCATTTCTGTGATCTTCCTGCCAAAAAATGCATAACCTGAATCTAATCATGAGGAAGCACCAGACAAAAACTGAGGGGCATCCTACAACATAAGTGGCCTCTACTCTCCAAAAATACTAAGGTCCTGAGAAACAAAGACAGACTGAGGAAACATTCCAGATTAAAGAAGACTAAAAAGACATGACCAGAAAAAAGAAAATTTTCTTTTGCTGTAACGGAAATCAGTGACATATTTGGTAAATCTAAATAAGGTACATAAATTAGAAAGAATGGTAAAGCAAATGTTAACTGTTAACATTTTGCAAATTTTGCAACTTTCTGAAAGTTTGAAATTATTTCAAGATAAAAGATTAAAAAAAAAAAATCAAAGTGTTCAACTCTTAAAACTTTAGCATTACTAACTTTACCTAAAAGGAAAACAGTGCCTGCAGTAAAGTAAATGCTTCTCTCTGAATTCCCCTGGCCTCTGGTATGGGTGCTAAGAAACAGAAAAAATACAAAAAGAAAAATAGCCAGCCATGGATGGATCACGGGCAGCCCACATTCTAACGTTATAGACCAGGGCTTGCATTACTCTTTCTTCCTTTAGCAAGGCAAAGATCTGAGGAAACTTAGTGACTGAAGAAGCCGCTACAATAACCAACAGCTAACGCTGAAATCCTACTGAGTTTGTGGTACCATTCAACACACCATCAAATTCACTGCATTCAAATGTAATACCTGAATCTTTCTACTTGGAAAGAGAATAATAAAATGCTATTGCACTCAATGAATGCTATAATCAATGAAATCAAAATATGGTTATTTTAAAGATGAAAAGAGTAATTTTCAAACTGAAAGCACAAGAATATCATAGGCTAGGAGGGATGAATGAATCTTACCAAAAGAAAAAAAAAAAAACCTTTTTTAAAATCTCACATTTTTGAATGGCCACATAACTGCCATTTATGCTGCTTCTTACCTAGGTCCCAAACTCAAGCTCACAGCTTCCTAATTTTCTTTAGATTAGCCATTAATAAATGCACATACATATACATAAACATTATAAATGGAAGTATCAATATCCAATGTGACAACTGATTTGAAGGCTTAGGGGGAAAAAAAAGACAACCTGTGAATCCCTAAGCCTTGCTTCTGAAATGGTTTTCTCCCCTACATGAAAGTATAAATCCCACAAGATACTTGTGGCCAGCAACCAAAAAGAGAAAACAAACAAGCCAACATACAGCCACCAATGGTAGATGTTTTGACATCAGAGGATGTAAGAGGGGACTGGTGTTTCCATAGAAGAATTTACTGAAATAGTAATTTCACCACTAGTCTTAGTTTAGAAAAAAATGTTCACCAGCAGGTGAATAAGAAAGATCAGTGCAGGTGCCAAGAGTTTACACAGGTGACCGATGATGTTCTCTATGTAATTAAACACCATGGAGTAGTTATAGTTTAAGAATGAGGCGAAGAAGGTAGTGATATATTAAAAAAGAAAGCTTTGATAGAGCTTTCTTCCTAGAAACTAGGACAAAAATGACTTACAAAACAACGACAAAAAAACATATGCCAATTATGAGCTCTTTATGTGTGACTTTACCTAGCGATACCTGGCAGTCATTCTCAATTGGAGGAATATCCCTCCCAGAGGGTGCAAGTGAGAACCTTCTGATGCCTTGGTACTTGGAAAAAGAATATTCAATATACCTATTAGTTTTATACTATAGACTGTAGGTTTAAAAAAAAAGGCTGAAAATTCTTTAGGGTTGAGGCAACTACTTAGAATATGCAGTAAGAAAGCATTCTGGGGAGCAAGGGTTAGGAACATGTTGAGAGATGTGACATTAGAACACACGGCTGCCCTCAGGGAGAGTTAAACTGAGTTAAAGATGCAAATGGAAAAAGAAAGCTAGCCTTTTAATCATAATTGGCAAAAAGCTCTCTGAACTAGATGAAATCTAGGGGTGGAATATTAATCATGGATTATTTCCAGCACAAGATTTAGATCAGAATAATTTAATAACATTAAAGACAAAAATAAAACCCAGCATTTCAAAATAAAAGGTGGATTTAAGAGGGAAGAAAACGGACAGAAAGGAAAATCTTAGGTCAAATATTTGAATACTGAACTTACTCATGATCACAGAAAGAACATACGCTCATTTTAGAAGATCTGGAAGCACAAAAGAGTGTCATCAGTTGGGCTGACTCACCTCTCGAGTAGCTAGCTGATTGCTGAGCTCCTCAGCCTTCTCAATGTTCCACTCTTCCACAGCCTGGTCTATGCTCTTTTCAAGGCCCGACTAGAAAGAAAAGAAACCTAAAAGTTAGAGGCAAGAAAGAAAGGCAAACATCTGCTAGTAAAGACTACGTCGCAGGACCACACCGAACACATTACATACTTAGACTATTTAATTTTCACGATGATCGTATACGGTAGTTGGTACCACTCCCATTTACTGATGAGAAGGTGGTTCAGAGGTATTAAATGACTTAGCCAAGGTCAGATCACTTCTTGAACTAAGAAAAAGGAGATGCAAATCCAAACTTCTGTGACCCTAAGGACTACGCTTTCCCTTAATAACAATATAATGCTAATGATAATAAGTTAGAAATTATGGCATGCTTATTACGTGGTACCCTGCGCTTAGTACTGTAAGAAAGCTCATTTAATCCACATAACAACTCAATGAAATTATACCGTTATCCTGTTTTGAACATGAGGAAACAGAAGCTTAGACTCACTAATTTGGCCAAGGTCACAGCGTCTGTAAATGTTAAAGCCACCATCACATGAATCTAGGTTTGCCCAGAGCCTGTATTCTAAACCACCATTTTCCTCTGCCTCTTTTCACTATGGCCTATTCCTGTAACTTGAGACTTTCATTCAACAGCCCCTCCTAGTCTCTGACGATGGGATGGGTACTAAGTTGGATATTAAACATGGGAAGAAAGTCATATATAAGAATGATTGTACTTTCCTATGGAAATGTTATTTACTAGTTGAAGATACTTCAGGAAATCACAATGAAAATTTTCACGGGATCACCAAAGAGACTGTGCAGGATACATCATACTTCATGGAAAGATGCTTCTTAGAGTTAAATAACTGAGTTTTAGCTTATGGAAATAGTTACTAAAGAAAATGTAACTTTTTAAAAATAGTCTAATATATGCTTCTTAGGAGAAAATTTTATCCCAACAATGGCTTATCTAGTGTATCTTCCACATTTTCAGTTAATGGACTTCTCCCTCCTTAGCCTAATAAAAGAAGTCCAGGGAATGTCTCTTCTAGCAGTGTACTGCTTGATTATACCAGTCAACTAAGAGAAACTTTGCTCCCATGTAGCCTTTACTGAAAGAAGATTTTAAAAATGCCCACACAAAATCTGCCTAAAACGATTTTTGGAAACAAAGACCAGCAAGGCTGTCACTGATGTCTGTGTTAAAGTGAAGACTGTTCCTTCTCACGATCCCTCATTCGACAACCCAAGGGCCTGGAGGATGATTAGGCTTTTTTTACTTGCTCCCGACTGGAGCCTGAGACTGGCATTCAATAGCCTCTCAGAGCCTCAGAGCCCAGGCCGTGCTGCTCTACTGTCCTTTTCCCATTCTGGTCCTGTGATCATCCACCAGTCTCCAGAAATTTCTCTTTTTTGTATTTCTGCAGAATTCTTCTCCTGATAGTCCAAACAACATCCTGGACTCACTCTTCCAACATCCTTCATTTTCAGGGCCTGCTAAATAACACCCCACCCCAGAATCTATACTCAAGGCCAGGGATTCTCCAAGTGTGGTCTGTGTACCAGGTCAGGTCTGAGAGTGATGCCAGTCTAGAAACTGAGCTTGTGCCAGTGTGCAAATCAATTACATGACTATGCACAGGTTTGCCTAGCTGACTTTTTTAGGGGAGGAAGGCTATGGGATGGGGACAAGACTTTCTCAAAGAAGGAAGGAGTACACTGAGTTACACTCAGGCACAAGTTCTTTATTTCCTGGAAGCCCAATACTTTGAATACGCTTGCTCTAGGCCATGTAAGAGCTTTACAATCTAGTATTCTCTCTAAACACAAGATTCTGTCCTTCCACTTACCCCACGTCCTTGGAGCCAGTGAACCGGCCTTGTCTTCTTCATTTGGAACCCCATACTCTGTCACCATCGTATTTACTCTCACAGTCCTTCAGCCCCTTCCTGGAGTCTCCTATCCTGCCTCTCTGGCCTGCAACCCATGATTAACCTTTTCAAACTAGACTCTAAGCCAAAAGTTCTCAAAGTCTGAGTCTGGACCAGCAGCATTAGCACTACTTGAGAACTTGTTAAAAATGCAAATTTGAATCAGAAACTCTGGGGTTGGGGCCCAGAAATTCATTGATTCTAACCAGGCTAAAGTTTGAGAACCACTGACCTAAGCAATACCTTAGGCAACTAAGCAACCCTCTCCAACATCACATCTTGTTGTGGTTGTTCCCAACCACTTGTTTCCACTACTTTAACATCTAGGTGTCCCAGCAAAGTCAGAGAAAATCAAATGTCTCAATTCACTGGCTTTACTAAATGCTCTTTTTCAAACTCAGCTGGGTGGGCTCTCAGTTCTGCCCTTGAAAGTTCCCACACTCCTTTAAGAGGTTGTTGCATGTCTTCTTCATTTTTTCAAATACCCTCAACCCTACCTCCTTCCTTTTCAGCAGATTATAACTCTACCCCTAGTTCATGAGAGGCTGAGGTGGTGGGAGAGAGGGAAGAGGATAACCAAGGGTACGTATGTACTTTCTATAATCTTCCTCTCACCCGCTTCTCACTTACTCTGTTCTTCCATCCTTATTGCCTCTAAGAAAGAATCATTCTCTTCCCAAGACTTATCCCACCGCCTGTGCTCATCCTAATTTCACCTGCTTACATGCTACCCAGAACCCTTCTCTTTAAATCTTCTCCTCTCTGTCTCTTTTCTCCATCTTTCTCTCATCCTATAAACAAGCTTGTCCTCCCCAATCTGGACCAGGGGCTGGATGAGATGACACAGCTCACGTCCCTCAAACCGATTTCTTATGTCGGCACTTCACCTCTCTCGAAAGCAGCGTATCAGTTGTCCCATGTCATCTCCCATCCTTCTCTATTCCTTCTGTGCTCATCATTCCTCTGAAACTGCTCCCTCTACAGTCATAAATGATACCATTTGTCCTCCCACCATCTCTTATGTCAACTACATCCTCATTCTTAAAACTATCTCCCCAAATGTCTATCTTAACTCTCCTCTGATGCCCCTTACCTCCTCCTGTTGTCCCCTAATTATAGTAGTCCTCCAGGTTCTGTGATTGGCCCCCTTTTCCTCTTACTCTTCCCTCTCCTCAGTATTATACTTGATCCTAGGGCTTCAATTATTTCTTATAAGCTGCTTTACATCTCTAAATAATTCAAAACATCTGACCTCTCCCCCGTACTAAGACCTGTGTCTCCAGCTACTTGCTAGTTATCTTCATATTGAAGGCCTTGCAGAGGCAGGGTCTTCAATGTTTATCATGTGGAAAAGCAAGCTCATCAATTCCTGCCCTGACTCTCCTTCAGAGGTGACCCCTAGTCACCCCGGATAGAATCCTCCGTTACCTTCAACGCCTCCGATCCTGGGCTCTTATTTTCACTCTGTTTTTGTAGTGTTTCTCACGTCTCCCTTCTGCGCTTCCTCAGGGCCTCATCATCTCTTGTTTGTAAGGTTTCAACCCTCGTCAAACTAGTCTTCTGTTTTCCTAAAGCAGATCCCATGTCATTACCCAGCTCCAAACACTATCACTTCTTTCCTCTTTTTGAATAGCACCCAAATCCCTTCACAACAGGGTCCCCAAATGCTTTCTCAGCCCCATCTTGGGCAAGGCTGTACTTCCTATGCTCTGGCCACATCTACCAGTCTCTTCATACTCCCTGTGCCTCTGGATGTGTTTCTCTTTGAAAAATCTTAACCACCCTTGTAAGTCTCATGTCGAATGTTACCTTCTCTATCTCTGCAGGTTCCCTCATGCCTATACACCCGCTGACCCCACAGCACCCTCCCTGATGCCCAGTACCTAACCGCTCCCTGCTTGCTGCCGTGCCTGCACGCCACGTCTCTTTCCAGTACTTTCAGCTCAGCAACCTAACAGCATCCATTCTCAAGCCTGTCCTGCTTATTCCACATAATAGGTCTGTTTGTTTCCCTCTAATTATTTAGGCTTCCTGAGATTATTTAGGACCTGGGTGCTGTACGCCTTTACTCCAGGCCCTAGGATAATGCAGATCTCTTTTTACCACCAATGCCCAGGAACTAAACCAGCGGTCTGCTTATCTAGCGAGGCATTTTGCTGCAGCAACTGGCTAACTTAACTCCCTTTGGTTGCCACAGAGCCACAGCTTACAGTTAATGTCACAAAGTGGAAAACAAGAACATTCCCCTTTTCTGGAAACTTATATGAACTGCTGGGCCGATAGGTATAATTTTCACTTAAAAATAAATTAGCTAAAATTACAAATCTCTCTCTCCACCATCAACTAACTCCCATTCCCCCAGCCATTCCAAGCAGCATCTAATATAGCGGAAAGA
>NW_006797481.1:3491673-3495097 GCF_000442215.2 Lipotes vexillifer | reverse complement strand
ATATAGCGGAAAGAGTGCTGGACCAGGAGTCAGAGGACACGGTCACAGCGCCAGGTAAAGGAGGTACTTAACTCATAAGCCTCAGTTTCTTTAAAGAAAATGAGAGAATCAGCTTGGATGACCAAAATTCTCTCCTAGAAATAAAATCCGAAAATTCCACTTACATGGTCAAATTTGTTTTTAGCTCTTTTAAAAGTTTATCTTTTTAATTTCAACGAAGTTTCACTACACATGACTGTTTCTTTTTTTCCTCCCTTTTCTTTCTTTTTTTTTTTTTTTAGCAATTTATTTAAGTAAAATATAATAGTTCTTTTTGGCTCTGAAAAAGTTCTGGTTCCATATGCACACCCAAACTCTCTGCTTCTATAAGAAGATATTAACATTCCAAATATTTTCAAAATGCTCATGTTTAAAAAAAAAAAACAAAAAAAAACCTGAGGTAAAACATTTCCGTCACCTTAAGACCAAAAGTTAGTAATAGTTTAAAAAGAACATGGTTGTTGAGGTCAGACCTGGGTTCAAATTATAGCTCCTCTACTTACTGGCCAAGAAACCCTGGGTTTTGTCCCTAAACCTCTATAAGGTGGCAGTTATCTCACCTGTAAAATGAGAATAATGCCACATTCTTTGCAAAGTTATGGTAAAGGTTAAAAAAAAAAAGTAAAATACCTAGCAAAGTTTTTAGATCATAGAAGTCATTCAGTAAATAAGCTATTTACATTATATCTATCAGGATACCATTAAAACAAAAATAAGGTTCAGCTCTATATTACTACAGACCTCATTATAGTTTGTCAAGGGCTCAGACCCAAGATTTCAACTTGGAGTCAGTAAGTAGTCTCATGAAATAAGATTTGAGTATTAAAGCTTTCTAAAAGTCTTAAGTTGGACCCCAGAGTAACCTTTATTGGAATTATCTAGGGCATCTTTCATACCACAGGAGTGGCAGGGGGCACAGAAGCATTGCTGATACTCTGCAGGTCCTCAGCATGCTCCTAAGAGGCCTTCTGGCAGGAATCAAAATTTAGCTTAAGATATACCTCAATACAGACAAACTTAGGGATGGCAATTTGGTCCCAGTCGGAAAATCATCTAAGGCCAGTATCTGACAGGTTCCCATGAGGCAATAAGTAAGCTCTTATTAACAGTTTTGTTGCAGACGTCAAGGCAGTACTATAAATATCTAAGAAATTTATGGGTATTAGGTTTAGCATTAAGGACTAACCATCCACATGTGTGTAGTAAAATCTCTTTTAACATACCGATTAAAGTTCTTTAAGTCAAACTGTAACAATATATTTCTAGAGAAATTTTGCTATTAAATATTTATTCAGATAACATTTTCAATTTTCAAACCTTAATACAAATGAAGTGTCCACTCAAGTTTGTTGTTCTATGATTAGACCTAAATACCTAGGGGAAAAAATTAGGTAATCTCTCCATAAAGGAGGAAGAGAAAAAAGAACTAAGAATTAAGTGCTACTACTTTTACATAAAAATCACGCCTACCTAAATTATTTGAATCAGGTAAGTAAAAAACTAAGTTGGACTGTTACTTCAGAAAAATCTAGACTTGGGACTATTTTACTTTTCAACCTGCTGTTTTCTTAGACAAATCATGCTAGGCTTCAGTTTCTTCATCTGTATTGTGAGAATAATACTGGCCATACTACCCACCCGACGGGGATCACATAAGAATGACGAGAGAATGGTTTGTACCTGATCCCAGGGGAACAACATGGTACCTCTACACCCCACCATCCACCCTACCCACCCGACACCCGCCCACTCAAGGCAACCAGCCTGTGATCTTTGTATTGGCGCTCCGTGTAAGATTCTAGTAAGAAAGAGTATTCTGCTAAAAAAATAAGTTTGAAAAAAGCCGTACTATACAATAGCAGCTTCCTCTCATAAACAACTAAAAATTATCAAAGACATTGTGCAGTTACTCTCAAAATTTTTAAAAGTACCTCTGGTTTTTCTTGCCAAAAAGTATCCATGAAGTATACATAAAACTACTTTCAAAAATGACTGCTGACTAATCAAATTGATTCAACTAAAGAATACTTGAGACATTTATAATGAAATTAATGAATAAAATTTATTCTAAAGAAATTCCCACATAGACACAAAATAATTGTTATGATTACAGAATTATTGATAAGTGCCAGAACTGCTGCCATTAACACAATTATAGCTGTATTTAATACAAAGAACACTTTAAAACAGCTTTGGATATTAGAAAGATTACATTTTAAAAATATAAGTCTCTCTGCACTGTCAGGGAAGCAGGTGACAGCAGTGTTGTAAATACACATCCTTGGTTGAGCAAAAGTTTTGGCTTGGCAGTGGAGAAAGAAAGAGAGAGAGACAGAGACAGAGGAGAGAGAGGGAGAGAAGGAAGGAAAGAAGGAAAGGAGGGAGGGAGGGAGGAAGGAGAGAGAGAGAGAGAAAGAAGAAAGGAAGGAAGGAAGAAAAAGAGAGAGAAAGAAAGAAAGAGAAAAAGAAAAGAAGGAAAAGAATAAAAAAGAAAAAGGACTCCACGATAGATGTTAAGAAGTTTGTTTTGTTTTACCATTCTTGAGAGTTGAGTGAGTGAGTGAAAAGAGACTAAAAAGGGTCTCTGAGATATGGTAACACATCAGCCTCTGCTCCAGAGAAGTAAAATGATGGACTAGAAATCCATGCTAGTTTTGTCCATACTGCATCACGGATTTTCATGATCCTCTCTAGATTTCTTGGGCAGTGCTATTATCTGCTGAACTTACATTTATTCTTAGCATTTATCTCGGTGCCCCCAGGGTGGACATTCTTTAATGTCTATTTACTCTGTTGGATTCACAGTAGAGACTTTAGCATGACAGCAAAAGGGGCGCATGTGAAACAGTGATCCCAAACCAAAGAATGAGTGTGAACCTGCTGGCACGCAATTAAGCTGAACTACCAAGAGAATATGAGATAATCTGGCTTCACCAAATCCTTCCTTTCCTCTTATGCTTGCACTTATTTATAGAATATTAAGTGCTGGCAACATCCTGGGCAGATACAAGCCTGGCCAGCATCAGTTTCCTTGTTTAGGTGATGCCATGACTTTCTTGGGCAGATGTCATTCATACAGAGGAATGCCTACCATTAGGAAAAGCCAAACTTATAAAACAGATCAACAGGTGATTATAAAAGGGTTTAGAGCGGTCTTCCCTTAAACAGAAATTCCTTTTTAAAATGGTGTTTGACTTATAATTCTTTCTAGAATTTGTCTAATGTACAATGCGAAACAGAACACTAGTTCCTAAAACTGAGTTGTTTAAAAAGATTTTGCACATGGAATCCTAGTATCCTTGATTAAAGTTACTCTTCACAAATTCCAAATTTTAGACAAAGAATAAGTTGGCCTTATCTTGCCAGTATCAAGAAGTACAATTTC
>NW_006797481.1:3454871-3491340 GCF_000442215.2 Lipotes vexillifer | reverse complement strand
GTAGGGAAATAAAAATATTCTAATACAGACAGATTGTAAAAAAATGCCTTCAAAATTTCTACTTTTTAGAAAGGCTAAAATCTGAATTTCATAGCTTTAACTTCACTAAGAAACAATTCAGACATTCTAAAGTCAATACAGTTATGAGAAAACAGAACAAATACTATAAACAGTTGCAGATCAAAGACCACCTAATTCACAAATAAAACTTTAAAAAATATTTCCTATGAGAACCAACATTTAACCATTTCTTCCCTCAAAAGAACAATCCAGTCAGAGGTTGGGACTCTAAAGCAGGTGGGCCAGAGATGGCCCGTGGACCGCTGCCATCAGCATAAGCCTCCTCCCTCATGCTTTGCAACAGGTTTGGTACAGTCAAGAGCATCCTCCTCGAAAGATCCCTCCTCCCAGCCCACCAGAATCACAGGAGTCAAGAGCACAGCAATCACACTTTAAAATGCTTACCAGCCCCTTGGGCAGTGAAGCTGGAGAACTGAGAATGGTGCAATAAAGCCTGGGTTTTAGTTTCACTTCTACCAGTGCTCTTTCTTTGTAAGAAATTTAGCATTTCTGCACCTGCTTGAACATTTGGAAAAAGGAGATTGCTCAATAGCTCTAATTATTTGCAGCAGCAGGTGATCCTGGTTCCAATTCTGCAGTGTTCTAGGGATTAGGTGACAGGAATTCTTGGCAAACTTGGAATCAAAAGGCTCGCCTGTAAAACTCTGTTGTATCAGTTTCTTAATGCATGTGCCCTCAAGGAGGCAATTCCACCCAATGACGGGTTTAAAAATCAGAGGTTTTTCATAAGAAATACTGATTAACCAGAAAATGGTAATCATCTCTATACACAGTAGTATACAGCAATGATCCGGTCTATACATGCAGGATACAATATCCTTGGGCTTCAACCAGCAGGCCTCTGTGCCTTTGTCCCTATGGCCCAAAGCTCAATTTTCAAGCTCCTGGAGTCTGTCAACATTCCCCTAAGTGAATGTGTAAGTTATTCATTCATTCAAGCCTCTACTAAATATTAACGCCATCTATAGACTGACAACTCCCAAGCATGCATCTCAAGCTCAGACTCTCCTCGAAGCTCCTGCCTCGTTTTACCAACAGTCTACTCTATTCCTGCTTGCTGATATTACCCATATGCCCCAGAATTAAGTCTGGATAGGCCCCACTCTAAATCTTCTCCCGTCCAAAGCTTTCCCATCTTTGTAATTCACATGACTATTCGCACCATTGCTTAAGTAAAACCCTGAATGGTTCTCTCCCTGCCCTCATAATCCTAAATCTCCCCACCACCTCATAAGCAATCAGGAGGCAAATACTGTTGATCCTACTGCTACAGTGTACCTCAACTCTATCCACTTTTCTGTCTTCAGCAGCACCATTCTTGTTCAAGCCGCCATCATCTCATGCCTAGAAGAGTCTCTTAACTGTCCTCTTCTCATCTGCTTTTGTTGCCCCAAGGTCCATCTTCCACATAAGATGCAATCTTTTCAAACATAACGTAGATCACATCACTCCCTTAACTTAAAACCCTTGAATGGCTCTCAGTTGCACTGTGACTAAAACCCAATTCCTTACCTTGTCCTCTAAGGTCCTACAGAGTTTGGTCCCTGCCTGCCTGCCTCTCCAATCTTACCTTGGGCCACCCACCCTCCTCCTCACTGACCCCGTCCAGCCAGGCTGACCGTCTTACGTCTACTCAAATGTTCTATCATGGCTCTTCCACCCCTAGGATCTTTACCCAGGTTATCACCTCTACACTAGCATTCCTTATACAGATGGTTCCTTCCCATCCTACGGTCTTAGTGAGATGGCACCCTCTGAGAAAGGCCTTCCCTGACCACTCAGCTAAAGTGGGGCTTCCATTTTAATTTCTTGACTATACCCTGTTCGTTCCTTTCTTAACAGCTTTTTTAACGATTTGTAACTATACATTTACTTGTTTATCCAGCATCTTGCACACGTTAACTTCTTCACTGAACGAATTAATGAGGAGAAACACCTTAGGCAAAGGTTAATTACAAACATTTCCCACTGGCTAATATAAGATGCAATAAAAAAGATCTTACCTTTTCAATTTTTTTCCTTTTAACAGGGGGGTCAAATCTATCGTTGACTCCAAAATACTGAGTAAGCTCCTTCCACTGGGTTTCACTTGAGGACTGTTCACTGTAAGAAGAGAGACAATAACACGTTTTACACAAAATGTACTCACTTTTACATTTACTGTTTTTAACTGGTTACTACAATTGTATTACATCTGCTAGTTCTCACGTGTCAGAGGTTAAGGAGTTCAACTATTTGTATAAGTTCTACAATACTATCTCGGACAGACAGACATTTTAAATTCCACCTACCTTCGAGATTCTTCTTCATTCTTCAATTTACCTGAAAAAGAATTCACAGTGTCAATACCAAGTATTCGGTTATTTCAAAATTATGGTTATTAAAAATTGTTGAGGGCTCCCCTGGTGGCGCAGTGGTTGAGAGTCCGCCTGCCAATGCAGGGGACACGGGTTCGTGCCCCGGTCTGGGAGGATCCCGCGTGCAGCGGAGCGGCTGGGCCCGTGAGCCATGGCCGCTGAACCTGTGCATCCGGAGCCTGTGCTCCAGCAACGGAAGAGGCCACAGCAGTGAGAGGCCCGCGTACCGCAAAAAAACAAAAACAAAAACAAAAACAAAAACAAAAAAACTGCTGAGCTCAACTGGTCACAATTTAATATTAGCACTATTGACAATTAGCCTAAATTAAAACACCTTTTCTGGAGCGTTTTCTTTTTTTCTTTCTGGATCTTGAAGTTGAGGTTTTCTGTTCAGAATGTTTTGTATGCAGTTCTTGAAATTTCTACATAAAAGTAAAAAAAAAAGAAAGAGAAGCAAACATGCTTTGAATCAAAGCATACATCTGAAAAATAACATGTTAAGTAATAAAAAAACTATAACATTTACAAAAATACAAAGTTAATGAAACTAGTTCAGTTCTTCTTGAGATACTCTATTGTCTGAGACTTTCACAACCTGAGTTTTTATCTTCATTTATTTCCAAATAAGTCAATCTGATAATCTGAGGGTAGAAGTCAATGGCTCATAGACAACAAAGAGATTAAGACTGAAACTCCTCGTGTATAATGTTAGGCGAAGTAGCTAATCCTACTGGTTTTTTTCTTCCTCTTTTTATGAAAAACAAAACAAAAATGAACATAAGTATCTGAGTGGCCAGTGAATTGGCCACAAACCCACAAAGTAATAAAATTATTCTGAGTCAATCTTCCCTACCTATTTACCTCCCAAGAACATATTACATTCTGACCACAGCAGAGACACACACAGGACCATGCACAAACACACAGGTACAGGCTTTAATAAGAACACATCAGAGAAAACCTACATTCCACATATTTAAGGGAATTCCAGAGGGACACTCTTCATATGCATTTACATTTGCCTCTGCTTCAGTTTTTGGTCCATCTGTAGGGATATCTGAGACCTCTGTGTTTGTAATGGTCCCATCTTCTTCTAAGTTAAGTTCAGAGCTCTCTACTGTGGCCTCATCATCTGAATTCAACTCAACATCACTCTCATTTAGGCCAGGAGGTAGCAGCCCACTCCACATTTTTTCTGCTAAAGGGAAAAAAATGAATTAAGACATATAAAGTAGACATGGAAAGAATTTTAAAACCATTAAAAGATACCCCAGGAACCTAATAATTATACCAATGGTTTGGGAACAGTCTATCTAAACTTTTTTTCTTAATTGGTATAAAGTGGGATGTACCCTCCATATTAAGATAATTTAAATATTTTGCTTGTATAAACTTTTTTTTTTTTTTTTTCCGGTATGTGGGCCTCTCACTGTTGTGGCCTCTCCCGTTGCGGAGCACAGGCTCCGGATGCACAGGCTCAGCGGCCATGGCTCACGGGCCCAGCCGCTCCACGGCATGTGGGATCTTCCAAGACCGGGGCACGAACCCGTGTCCCCTGCATCGGCAGGCGGACTCTCAACCACTGCACCACCAGGGAAGCCCTGTGTGTATACATTTTTAAAAGGTGTATTTTCAGCAAGTTTGTTACAAGACACACCTACAGATGAATGACTTAATGACAACAGAACCTCGATTCTCTAATATATGGATAATCTTGTCCAAAGAAAAGAGGAAATTCAGTAAAAGCATTCACTGCTCAAGAATGTTAAGAGCCTAACAATATACAATGCAGGCAACTTAAGAATTATAATACTATATTTCAAGCTGTAACAGTTAGAGAAGAAAATAAAATTGGGTGTTTCGCCTGTATTTGAATGTATGAAACTTCAGGGGACTTATTACCTACAGAGTAGGAAAAGTATTACTCAAAGGAAAAATTTTAAGCTATGCAGGTAGTTTGAGAAAAGTATGGTGGTAAAAAGGATGTCCTAGTTTTACATTTTATATTGCTTGCTAAAGTAATACTAAATGCAGTACAATCCTAACAATTTAACAAAAACATACAGCTTTTTTAAATAATACTGTATTGGGGAAACAAGTTAAAGTTCAGGGTAATTCTTATCATTAGTTATACAGCCCATTGGTAGAGAGAACCATTAACTACTGTTAAGTCTAATAAAAATGATTTTTAAAAATTGAGGTTGTAATCATTTGCTAAAATTATAATTGAGTACATTTTCACTATTAATCTCCATGACACAGTCTATTTTAGCATATGTAATGAGCCAAAACCAGTTCATTCAAAAGAGGTCTAGAATACAGAAGTTGGCTGTACTGCTCAAGATTTACTATCAACTTAAAGGAATAAAATAGAAAGATGGAAATCTTTTTTGCTAACCTTTCTGCCCCCTATTGCGTTAACCTAGTAAGAAAACCACCAGCATTGTCTCTGAGACAAAGTATCATGGGATTTTGCATTACTCTGAATAATGGATGCCTGATAACTTTTAAAGACCTCCTCCCAAGTCCAAAGAAGCAGCTCTCACTTTTCACAGTCTGGGTCCAGCCTCATAGTTGCTGGCTCTCTGAAACATCCTCACCAAAACATTCTCTTGGCTTTTTTAAGAGGAAGGGTTCTAACATCTAATTACTCCAACTGTAATCCTGACTCCACCATATATTAGTGGTATGAGGAAATCATTTTTAACACCTCTGACCCTCAGTTTTCTCATCTGTTTTACAGGAATAACTATATTGCACACAGGGTTATTCTGAGGATGAAACAAGATAAGCTACTGAAACACTCAACACGGTGTTTAGGAGGTTCTGGGGACCTGATCAATGCTAAGCTCTTTTTGCCATCATTATTATTACTTCTGTGGCCATGTACTGCATTTTTATCATTTCTATCATGGGTGGCAGCATCTATAAGGTAGCTTTGAAGTTTCTAATGTTTAAGGTACATTCACTTAGCAATTGATGCACGTCATTTACTTCCTTGATTTCCACAGTCTGAAGTTTCAATTAAAAATGTTGATGTCTTTTTCTGAATGGAGCAATAAAAACAGAAGCAAATTACCAGGAAGATAAATGGAACCTAAGCTTCAAGGCTCTTCTTTTTCACAGGTCCTTCCAAAGCACTATACCTGATTTTCTATATTTTAAATCTGTATTCCTTTTTTTAAAGAGGAGACCTCAAATTACATAAGCTCCAAGCCCTATAAAACCTGGATCCATCCCTAAATCTGGCCTAAGGATTTTAAAAGTTGGAATGGAGGTTATGTTGAGATATTCTGTTAGCACAAAGGACATAGTGTAAAACATGCCAATATTGAAAAACAGGTGTTGTGCTATTAATAAAAATATTTCTACTGTTCTGAGAAGCAGGGGGAGGGGAGTGATAATAAGCTCCATCATGACTTTGCCACTGGCATATAATATACCTTCAGGCTCACTATCCCATTTCAGGACTTAAGGACAGTAACAAGTTTCAGAGTTAGCTTTCTTAGCACCAACTGGGGTTCTACGTTTGAAGCCACTGTTTCTCCTCCCTGTCCATACCATCTTTTGCATGCCCACTGTGTGCCAGGTACTCTTCAGGACATAGGAACAGCAGTATACAAAACAGGCAAAAATGCCTAACCTCATGGAACCAACATTCTATACAAATGGCAAGCTTCTGTCCAACAGCAGCCAAGTACCACTCAGCCCAGACTTCAGCTGTGACTGTTCAGATGGGCAGAGTTCCTCCACTGGGCCACTGCTTCAGTATCTCCACAGGGTGAGTCTGTGCTCTGGGCACCCAAATGGGTTTCACCTTGGGAAGCAGTGACAGTTGCCGTGGACAGGACATGCCTTTCCTCATCAGCCCTCAATCATTTTTTATCACTTTTGGACTTTCTCAAAATCATCTATTTTTAATAAGTTCTTGCTGATGTGGCGTTAAGAACTGTCCTCAGGATGCCACTGACAGGTATGATAGTTTCTTGTGTGTGCCCACAGGGGAAAAAAAATTAAAATAAATTTTAAAAAGTGGACTCTATGTCCAAATCCATAAAACAAGGCAAAGTTCAAATAAGGTGTGTTTCTGAACTTAATTTCTAAATATCTGTAAAGTGATGTGCCCTTCTCCTCTGACCATGAAACACATACACACACACACAAATACCAGGGCAACTTGGTGGCCACGGACGAACACGGATTATTCACTGAGGGGCCTGCAAAGTGAAACTGCCCACCTAAACAGCAGCTTGGCTGCAAATCAGCCAATATGGAGTGGCTGCTTTGTGACTTGTTTTAGGCTTACGTTCCAAAACACTGTCTTTCTACTCAAAGCACATACATGTTATTTATACATTTCTATTGTACTATGGTACCAACTAGGCCCCCTGTTACTTCTGTTGTGTTCCTCTGGATTGTGATTCTCAAGTTCTTTGAAGTGCTGCTCACCTCATACCTTTCAGAGTGCATTCCTTCATTTTAAAGCAGATCACTCCAAATTACCCTTCACATGTGAAAATTACTCAGCCATTCTCAAGAGACGTGGCATACCAGAGAACAAGAAACAAGTTTTTTGGTGCAGATGATAGCCAGGTCTATATAACAGTCCGTGTATCAGTATATAAATTTTCACGTTTTTAGCCTGCACGTCAAATAGTTTAGTTTTATCACTTAGCCCCAAAGAAGATGTAAATCATTCAGAATCCATTTTTTTCTCTACAGTTTTGAGTATCAGCCTCTCCACTTCATATTGGAGAGATTTTTCCAATTCCACAATTATTCTACAAAAAAAATTCTGTGTATGCTATGCAGAATACATCTTTAGTCCAGGGCTGACATGATTTATGATGAACAAAAAATATTTACGTATCATCCTCGTCTCAATGGCTGGGCTTTCTTTTGCCTGTGGAAACCAAACACAGTCACTACACTTAGCACACCTGGGCAGATGGCAATGCACCTAGAAGAACATGACACAGCGCTCAGCTTAGGTTTTCCCAAAGTTTTATGAAGACAGTAATGGAGGTCTCTAAGCTAATTTCAATATTCAAAAAGCCCAATATATTTTATTATCCCTCAAACAATATCATCCACCTTTAGGTCAGGAGACTTAAATTCAATGAAACATTATTCTTCACCACACATTCATTCAGCAGAGACTCTGATTGGTAGCTACAGACCTGATTTTTATTAAAAAAAAAAAACAACAACAAGAACAAAAATTAATGAATATAGTTTAGTGGACACAATCTTTCAAAATATAGCATCCATGGAGATATCAAATTATAATAAAAGGGGTTCTAGGTTGTGAAAGGATTGAGAACCAGTGGTAGAGCAGCAGAAAAAACACTGTTTTGAAAGTCAGAAGATGGGTTCCTGGTCCTGAACAACAAAATTGTGGGGAAGACACTGCATCTGTCTGGGTCTTCATTCTTAAGCCATAATATGAAGGGTGTGATCAGATCTCTGGGATGTCCTGCTGCTCTAAAATGTTTCTTTATGGATCTCAGTATTATACGTGCCCAAATTTCCAGAATCACCTCATTCTTTGCTGTAACATTCCATCCTCTCGCAGTCAGAACAATACTAATTAAACCTCAACACCCCAGAAGATAAGGGTTCTCTCCTAACCCTGCCACCACAGGCAAGCTTGCTAGTTTTCAGTAAGACTCTGCACTTCAGAGAGAACACCTAAATGATGCTCTGCAGAAAGGGAAAGAAACCCCAATTGTGCCAGAAGAAACAGAAACAAAACTAAAAACAAAGCAGGTCACCGCTATACATGGCATACAAACAATGTGACAGGCACCGTTTTACCCTTAATCCTCACCAATGACCCTTCCACTAGGAATTATTATCTAAACGCCTTTTACAGATGAGGTAACAGACTCACCTAATGCACTGTAATCCACTTATCTTAGGAAAATAGAACTCTATAGCTTGAAAACTCTATAGAGAACAGACTTTAAATAGTAATATATTCTTGGTGACACAGATTAGAGAATGGGTCTGAAGAATGTCTCCAGCCTGTAATTCTGTTAACATTTGATTAAGAAGAATTTTCTTCTCACTTTCTAAGGTCAGAAAGCTATGTAAAATGCTAGGCTAAATCGCATACATTGAAGTCACATTCAGAGGTCTGGGTAATAATGTCACATTTTCTGGAAGTCCAGGCAACTGTGTATAACCAAAACTCAATCTGAGCAGTTTACTGGGTAAATGTCTCCTGCCTCTAATATTCCAGAATTTCAATTCCATTTTTACCAAATGAAGCTGTCTTATTTCCCAGATTTTATATTCAATTAGAAATAAAGAAATCTGAATCTTGCCTGATCTGAATTTAATCTTACTTGTATGACAGTCACAAGCCACCACCCACCAATCTCAAGATTGTGTTAAATGATTTACACAATAATCAGTTTCTGTGAGTGGGTGTTAGTTACTTAACTGAAATGCTTTTAAGCATGCTGTCATCAACATTAATGTAAATGTCCTATTCATGTTTATGAAATAAATACGCTCCCTTTTCTCAAAAAGGTAGAGGAAGTACAACTGAATCACAGGCCTGACTTCGGATTTAAGTTACCAGTCTGATTACCCAGATAAACTATTTAGTAGGATTTTATGTATGCGTATGTTTTCATCAAAGTGAGTGTTTTGTTTAGCCAACACTTCCCCAGACTCAAAACCCTACACGGAAGGATTTACAAGTAACCAATAACACTTCGAGGCTCATTTCAAATTGGATGCAGCTGTGAGAATACTTACAGGGTGCAAGAGAGCAATAGGGTGGCTCTAGGAAGGTACATCTTTTCCTGTTTGGCTGCACAACCCGTAACTCTGCAGGGTCTCCGGCAGCAGGGTCACACTCCGATCCCCGAGCGGGAAGAATCCCCTCCCAGCACAGAACTAAGCGTTGCAGATTCTGATGTAGGACGTCTAGCTTGCTGACACTCCCATTGACTGCAGCTCTCTTCCGGGTACAGCAATTGTAAACCAGAGACTGTTTCCCGGATCGAAAGTCTGTCTCCTCATCCTCTCTCACTCTGGCTGGGGTGGGACGAAGAACCCCTCTCCCACCAACAGGACGGAGAAGGCGCTGCGACGCCGGGTCCAAGCAAAGCGGAGGCCAGCTCCGCCGACTCTCCCGCGGGCCCGGCCAAAGGGTTTGAAGGCTCCGCGGAGAGGCTGTGAGGCCACCCACACTGGCTCCCTCGCTCCCCGCACCCGTCCTTCCCAGGTCCGTCACACCAGAGTCCGGGCCGCCCGGGAGCCAGCCCAGCCACCAGCTCTACTCACCGGTCCGTAGCCGGTCGTCCAGCAGCCATCTTAAGACCCGTCAACATCGCGCCTTCTCATTGGCTGCGGTATCTCAGCCAATAGGCTAAGGCCGTTCTGGCCTGGGGTCGCCATGGAAACCGGCCGCGCTCAGCTATGCTTTTAAATAGGCCGGAAGGGGTTGATTCCTTTCTTTCTACCTCTTTTCTCCCAGCTTTTCTCTCGCCGTTTTCTTCTTTCTTCTGGACGTTTTTAAAGACTGTTCTTTCTCCATTCCTTCCCGTACTCCGTGGGGAGGAAAGTGCTGGCTTAGACCTTGAACTGAGTTCATTCCCCAAGGACGGAAAGTCACCGCAGAAGCTCTCTAGACCCTTCTGGGAACGTTTCCATTCATACACCCTTTTCCCCTCGCTCCCTTCCTTACTTTTTAAAATTTCTGTACGTATTTATTGAGCAGGCACCCTGCCAGCCTATGTTTAGAGCAAAATGATCCCTACTTTTGCTCTAGTGGCGCTTACCGTTTGGTGATCGTGGCAGCTGCTTCACTGACCAGCTATGTGCCCTTGGCCAAAAGCTCATTGAGTTCCTTTTCCGTGGCAGCCACTGTCTTAGGCTCTGAGAAGGGGCTTAGGGAAGCATAGAAAATAAGCAAGGGGAAAAAAAAACAGGGGGGAAAAAAAGCTCTATGAGGAAAATAAAACAGCATAATGTGACCGTGATGGGAGTGGGGCTATTTTAGAAATGCTTCCATTTTCTGAAATAACGTTCTGTAATAAGAAGAATACATTCCTATTTTCTAGTGTTGTAACGATTATGTAACAAAATACACATAAACCCCTTAAGGCATTACCTTGCCCACAGTAATTTTCAGTTGGTATTGTCATTAGCCTTATCAATAATGCCTTTCTTTGAAGCATTCTAAAAATGTGAATTTTGTATTGCACTCAATAACATATCACAATTTAGTATAAACCGATGTTTAAGTGTAATACTTAACTATCAACTATCTCACCCCCATTGTTTTCCAGAACATGTGCCAGGTGTATGGAGTAGTTTTCTATGACCCCAGAATCATAGCAAAACCTGAAATGACAAGTTTGGGTTACTAAAGTCCTTTCTCACACTCACATTCTCTGATGCTCGATTAGAAGAAGGGCTGAGTGGTGTGAGGATCTGTATGAAACTCTCCTGGCCAAATGTGTCCAGCCCATCAGTAGAGTTTTTCCCTGAATCCAATCCATAAAAAGTAGTTAAAGAGAGGATGTGTAGGAAAATGCTGTTGTGACTGTTACATTGTGCCTCTTGATTGCTATCTTAGGGGCTGCCATAACAAAATGCCACAGACTAAGTAGCTTCCGCAACAAAAATTTATTTCTCACAGTTCTGGAGGTTGGGATGCGCAAGATCAAGGTGTCAGCAAAGTAGGTTTCATTCTGAGGCCTCTTCTCTTGGTTTGTAGGCAGCATCCATCTTGCTGTGCGCTCATAAAATCTTTTTTGTGCAGTTGTGTAAGGAGAGGGAGAAGGAGAGAGAGAGAATGGGGTGGGTGGGGGCAGGAAGGGCTCTCTGGTGTTTGTTTCTTCTTAAGAGGACACTAATCCTATTGGATCAGGGCCCTACCCTTATGGCCTCTTTTAACCTTAATTCCTTAAAGGCCCCATTTCCAAATACAGCCACCCTGGGGTTAGGATTTCAACGTATGAATTTTAAGGGTACACGAACATTCAGTCCATAACAAATGTTGATGGTGGAGGTGTAACCAAAATGGGGAAAGAGAACACAGAAGGGGAAGAACTGAGACATGAGGTAGGAAGGAAATATTGTTGGCCTGTTTCAGAACTCTCTGGATTATTTCTACATATGTTCCATCAAAGAATACTTATTGTTTAGTGCATATAAATGTGCAAGGGATAGAGGGGGGATATAATTATGCGTACTCCAAAGACTTACAGCCACCAGATTTCACATCAAAGGTTTCTGGAAAGTCCTACTCCAAAAATATGTAGTTTAAAATGTTCTCAATGTTAACTTGAGAATTCTCAAATATCTGATTGTTTACTCTTATGACATTATTGGATTCCCATAGTAAACGTAAATAGCTCAGACCTTTCTTCCAGTTTTGCTTGTAAGACTTTCATTCTCTGAATATTATTATTTTGCCAGTTTTCTGGAGGAAATGTCAGTCATTTGATTTATTTTAATCAATAAATTTACCTTCCCTCCCGCAAATTCCTGTCCTGGAACCCTGCCAAACCATGCATTTTGTGAATGAAATACTTGTATTTGTGAGATTTCTATGAAACATAGAATTATTGAATATCTTTTACTAAATCATAGTGAATGTGATGCAGCTAGTGAATTGTGCTTGAATTGTGTTGCTTCTGGCACTAATTTCAAACATGTAAGTTTCATTTAAATTTTCAAACATCTTAAAAAGCATAAAGCAGTTTTCTTTGCCAAGAAATATTATAGTTTATGAATCATTTTTCCTTATATTTAGTAATTTTTATCCTTAGTGTAGAGATTACAAGTCACACTCATAAAAGATTAATTGCAGAGGTCGTTTTTGACAGCTGCTAAATCTCTGATTGTTGAAAATTTCCCCAAATATAATGAAATCCCTTAAATATTTCTCAGTTGTAAAAAGTGAATATGACTTTGTTGAACAAATGATAAATGTGCTTCTTGCTGAAACTGAGAAAGAGAATAGTTATTTCCATCTGTACAAAATGCCTCATTGAAGAAAAAGTAGTCTAGTGACTTATGTGAAAGAATAGAAACAAGAGAGTCCTGAACTTTAGGAATTGTGTGACAATTTCTCTATCTGAATTTTGTTTTTAATTTGCAAATTGAAGCATCGATAACAAAGTTAATCTTCCAAGAATATGTTGAACAACTAACACTATGACATCAGCAACTGTTGATATTGGAGGAAACAAAATTTCTGTATACAGGATGTTGCCAAAGAAAAGTACTTTTTCTTTATTCATCATGTCTGGTACTTTCAAATTCTTCAGGTCCAATAGGTTGTACATAGGAAGATAGGAGAGGAAGCATTTCTGGGTGCTAGGTATTTTGCAACTAATGTCATATAAACCTATGGTGTACTTATTATTGTATCCATTTGACAGACAAGGAAATTAAGGCTTCAAGAGTTTTAAGAAACTTGCCTAATGTCACACAGCTAGTAACATGCAAAACTAAGGTGGGGATGTTTCACTGCACTCTGAGGCTCCTGCTCTTTCTGCTGTCACACACTACCCCTTTTACAGTGAAGTTCCTGATAAATCCCAGCATAGTGCAGTCAATAAAGTGTAGACATCATTAGTACCCAGTGGGATGTGTACCGGGTGGGAGCTCGTGAAAAGAGAGGCTTCAGGAGCAAAATGTGTCTTCTCTCTCCATCTCTCTTAGTACCTAGTGAGTGATCAAATCCCAACAGAGGCATCCTCTTCAATCATTGCTGGATTGCTGCATTGAAATCTATGTTACTCTCCCTTTTCCTAACACCTTCATCCTCCAAAACAGCCCACTGCCTGATTAATCTCTCTAAAGGAAGGAACACGTATAAGCTTTTGACACTCATCCTAGCATGTAGTCAATAGTCAATAAACATTAGTTCCCTTCCCTTACACATAAAAACTGTGTGTGTGTGTGTGTGTGTGTGTGTGTGTGTGTGTGTGTGTTTTGGGGCAAGGGGAATTGAACAGGCAGAATGCAGAGGATTTTTAGGGCAGTGAAAATACTCTGTCTGATACCATGATGATAGATACATTTGTCCAAACTCATACAGTGTACAGCACCAAGAGCAAACTGTAATGCAGACTGCGGGTAATTTACGATGTGTCAGTATACGTTCATCATTTGTAACAAATGTACCGTTCTGGTGGGGGATATCAGTCGTGGGGGAGGGGCAATTCATATATGAAAGAATCTCTATACCTTGCCTTCAGTTTTGCTGTGAACTTAAAACTGCTCTAAAGATAATGTTTTAAAAAATCATAAGACAAATAACACTTCATTACTTGTGAAAATTACATGAAATCCAAATTTTAATGTCCATAAAGTTCTATGGGAACACATACACACAAAAAAACTGAGTACATGAATGTTGACAGATTATCAGATTACTCTGTCAACATCTTCGTGGTCTTTACTATGTGCCCAATGCTTAGCACTTTGCTAAGGTTTGAGGAGAATACAAATGAAGTATATGAACTGACGTGTCAAGAAGTTTGTAGTCCAAGATATACAATGAGGTTATAAATGATATGTTTTACACTATAAGTATCAAAATTATGAGGTCCATGTTGTAAGTAGAAACTACAGAAGTCCCAGAATGGAATTCAGAATGTGCTATTTCCTTTGCCTGGAATACCTTTCTCTTTTCTAGCTGTTGAACTTCTTTTCATTCTTCAAAACCTAGATCAAATATTACCTTCTAAGTTAAACCTTTCCTGACTCAAACTGTTCATGCCTTTCTTCTCTATGTGTTCATAACAGTTGATACACAGCAGAACTAGGGCTTCATCACACTGAAATACAATTATTTGTCATAGGTGAGTCTTCCCTGATGGATTGTGAACTCTTTGAAGGCACAGTACTTGTCCTGCAGTAGGTGCTCAGTAAATGTATGTGGAGAGGATGGATGGATGATGGAAGTGGAGATGTCAAGGCATGAGATGAAGAGAAGTGGGGACGGAAGAAGAATTACAATCCTGCAGCCTTTGGAACAAAAACCACATTCACAGAAAGATAGACAAAATGAAAAGGCAGAGGGCTATGTACAGATGAAGGAACAAGATAAATCCCCAGAAAAACAACTAAATGAAGTTGAGATAGGCAACCTTCCAGCAAAAGAATTCAGAATAATGATAGTGAAGGTGATCCAGGACCTCAGAAAAGAATGGAGGCAAAGATCGAGAAGTTGAAAGAAATGTTTAACAAAGACCTAGAAGAATTAAAAAACAAACAAACAGAGATGAACAATACAATAACTGAAAGGAAAACTACACTAGAAGGAATCAATAGCAGAATAACTGAGGCAGAAAAATGGAGAAGTGACCTGGAAGACAGAATGGTGGAATTCACTGCTGCGGAACAGAATAAACAAAAAAGAATGAAAAGAAATGAAGACAGCCTAAGAGACCTCTGGGACAACATTAAATCCACAAACATTTGCATTATAGAGGTCCCAGAAGGAGAAGAGAGAGAGAAAGGACCCGAGAAAATATTTGAAGAGATTATAGTTGAAAACTTCCCTAACATGGGAAAGGAAATAGCCACCCAACTCCAGGAAGCACAGAGAGTCCCATACAGGGCAAACCCAAGGAGAAACACACCAAGACACAGGGTAACCAAATTGGCAAAAATTAAAGACAAACATTGTTGAAAGCAGCAAGGGAAAAATGACAAATAACATACAAGGGAACTCCCATAAGGTTAACACCTGATTTCTCAGCAGAAACTCTACAAACCAGAAAGGAGTGGCACGATATACTTAAAGTAATGAATGGGAAGAACCTACAACCAAGATTATTCTACCCAGCAGGGATCTCATTCAGATTCGATGGAGAAATCAAAAGCTTTACAAACAAGCAAAAGCTAAGAGAATTCAGCACCACCAAACCAGCTCTACAACAAATGCTAAAGGAATTTCTCTAAGTAGGAAACACAAGAAAAGAAGAGGACCTACAAAAACAAACCCAGGGAACTGGAGCAGCTGAAACGGAGTTACAGCATCTGAACCTCATTTGCCATATGGATGAAAGGCTCTTGGTGCTGCAGCCAGGAGTCAGTGCTATGCCTCTGAGGTGGGAGAGCCAACTTCAGGACACTGGTCCACAAGAGACCTCCCAGCTCCACGTAATATCAAATGGCGAAAATCTCCCAGAGATCTCCATCTCAACACCAACACCCAGCTTCACTCAACGACCAGCAAGCTACAGTGCTGGACACCCTATGCCAAACAACTAGCAAGACAGGAACACAACCCCACCCATTAGCAGAGAGCCTGCCTGAAATCATAATAAGGCCACAGACACCCCAAAACACACCACCAGACGTGGACCTGCCAACCAGAAAAACAAGATACAGCCTCATCCACCAGAACACAGGCACTAGTCCCCTCCGCGAGGAAGCCTACACAACCCACTGAACCAACCTTAGCCACTGGGGACAGATACCAAAAACAATGGGAACTACGAACCTGCAGCCTGCAAAAAGGAATAAGATAAGCAAAATGAGAAGACAGAAAAACACACAGCAGATGAAGGAGCAAGATAAAAACCCACCAGACCTAACAAATGAAGAGGAAATAGGCAATCTACCTGAAAAAGAATTCAGAAGAATGATGGTAAAGATGATCCAAAATCTTGGAAATAGAATAGAGAAAATGCAAGAAACATTTAACAAGGACCTAGAAGAACTAAAGATGAAACAAGCAATGATGAACAACACAACAAATTAAATTAAAAATACTCTAGAAGGGATCAATAGCAGAATAACTGAGGCAGAAGAATGGATAAGTGACCTGGAAGATAAAGTAGTGGAAATAACTATTGCAGAGCAGAATAAAGAAAAAAGAATGAAAAGAACTGAGGACAGTCTCAGAGACCTCTGGGACAACATTAAACGCACCAACATTCGAATTATAGGGGTTCCAGAAGAAGAGAAAAAGAAAGGGACTGAGAAAATATTTGAAGAGATTATAGTTGAAAACTTCCCTAATATGGGAAAGGAAATAGTTAATCAAGTCCAGGAAGCACAGAGAGTCCCATACAGGATAAATCCAAGGAGAAACATACCAAGACACATATAAATCAAACTGTCAAAAATTAAATACAGGGCTTCCCTGGTGGCGCAATCATTGAGAATCTGCCTGCTAATGCAGGGGACACGGGTTCGAGCCCTGGTATGGGAAGATCCCACATGCCGCGGAGCAGCTGGGCCTGTGCGCCACAACTACTGAGCCTGCGTAGTTGTCTGGAGCCTGTGCTCTGCAACAAGAGAGGCCGCAATAGCGAGAGGCCTGCACACTGCAATGAAGAGTGGGCCCCTCTCCCCACAACTAGAGAAAGCCCTTGCACAGAAACGAAGACCCGGCACAGCCAAAAATAAGTAAATTAATTAATTTAAAAAAATTAAATACAAAGAAAACATATTAAAAGCAGCAAGGGAAAAATAACACACAAGGGAATCCCCATAGGGTTAAAAGCTGATCTTTCAGCAGAAACTCTGCAAGCCAGAAGGGACTGAGAGGACATATTTAAAGTGATGAAGGAGAAAAACCTACAACCAAGATTACTCTACCCAGCAAGGATCTCATTCAGATTTGATGGAGAAATTAAAACCTTTGCAGAAAAGCAAAAGCTGAGAGAGTTCAGCACCACCAAACCAGCTTTACAACAAATGCTAAAGGATCTTCTCTAGGCAAGAAACACAAGAGAAGGAAAAGACCTATAATAACAAACCCAAAACAATTAAGAAAATGGTCATAGGAACATACATATCGATAATTACCTTAAACGTGAATGGATTAAATGCTCCCACCAAGACACAGACTGGCTGAATGGATACAAAAACAAGACCCACATATATGCTGTCTACAAGAGACCCACTGCAGACCTAGGGACACATACAGACTGAAAGTGAGGGGATGGAAAAAGATATTCCATGCAAATGGAAATCAAAAGAAAGCTGGAGTAGCAATTCTCATATCAGACAAAATAGACTTTAAAATAAAGAATGTTACAAGAGACAAGGAAGGACACTACATAATGATCAAGGGATCAATCCAAGAAGAAGATATAACAATTGTAAATATATATGCACCCAACATAGGAGCACCTCGATACATAAGGCAACTGCTAACAGCTATAAAAGAGGAAATCAACAGTAACACAATAACAGTACGGGACTTTAACACCTCACTGACACCAATGGACAGATCATCCAAAATGAAAATAAATAAGGAAACAGAAGCTTTAAATGACACAATAGACCAGATAGATTTAATTGATATTTATAGGACATTCCATCCAAAAACAGCAGATTACACTTTCTTCTCAAGTGCACATGGGACATTCTCCAGGATAGATCACATCTAGGGTCACAAATCAAGCCTCAGTAAATTTAAGAAAATTGAAATCATAACAAGCATCTTTTCTGACCACAACGCTATGAGACTAGAAATGAATTACAGGGAAAAAAATGTAAAACACACAAACACATGGAGGTTAAACAGTACATTACTAAATAACCAAGAGATCACAGAAGAAATCAAAAAGGAAATCAAAAAATACCTAGAGGGCTTCCCTGGTGGCGCAGTGGTTGAGAGTCGGCCTGCCGATGCACGGGACGCGGGTTCGTGCCTCGGTCCGGGAAGATCCCGCATGCTGCAGAGCGGCTGGGCCCGTGAGCTGTGGCTGCTGAGCCTGCGTGTCCGGAGCCTGTGCTCTGCAACGGGAGTGGCCACAACAGTGAGAGGCCCGCATACCGCAAAAAAAAAAAAAATAATAATAATATAATACACAGGGAGCAGCATCATTCTTTGATCCAAAACCTATGGGATGCAGCAAAAGCAGTTCTAAGAGGGAAGTTTATAGCTATACAAGCCTACCTCAAGAAACAAGAAAAATCTCAAATAAACAATCTAACCTTACACGTAAAGGAACTAGAGAAAGAAGAACAAACAAAACCCAAAGTTAGCAGAAGGAAAGAAATCATAAAGGTTAGAGCAGAAATAAATGAAATAGAAACAAAGAAAACAATAGCAAAGATCAATAAAACTAAAAGCTGGTTCTTTGAGAAGATAAACAAAATTGATAAACCATTAGCCAGACTCATCAAGAAAAAGAGGGAGAGGACTCAAATCAATAAAATTAGAAATGAAAAAGGAGAAGTTCCAACAGACACCGCAGAAATACAAAGCATCCCAAGAAACTACTACAAGCAATTCTATGCCAATAAAATGGACAACCTGGAAGAAATGGACAAATTCTTAGAAAAGTGTAATCTTCCAAGACTGAACCAGGAAGAAATAGAAAATATAAACAGACCAACCACAAGTAATGAAATTGAAACTGTGATTAAAAATCTCCCAACAGGGCTTCCCTGGTGGCGCAGTGGTTGAGAGTCCGCCTGCCGATGCAGGGGACACGGGTTCGTGCCCCGGTCCGGGAGGATCCCACATGCCACGGAGAGGCTGGGCCCGTGAGCCATGGCTACTGAGCCTGCGCATCCGGAGGCTGTGCTCTGCAACAGGAGAAGCCACAACAGTGAGAGGCCCACGTACCACAAAAAAAAAAAATCTTCCAACAAACAGAAGTCCAGGACCAGATGGCTTCACAGGTGATTTCTATCAAACATTTAGAGAAGAGCTAACACCTATCCTTCTCAAACTCTTCCCAAAAATTGCAGAGGAAGGAACACTCCCAAACTCATTCTATGAGGCCACCATCACCCTGATACCAAAACCGCACAAAGATACTACAAAAAAAGGAAATCACAGACCAATATCACTGATGAATGTAGATGTAAATATCCTCAACAAAATACTAGCAGACAGAATCCAACAACACATTAAAAGGATCATACACCATGATCAAGTGGGATTTATCCCAGGGATGCAAGGATTCTTCAATATATGCAAATAAATCAATGTGATACACCATATTAACAAATTGAAGAATAAAAACCATATGATCATCTCAATAGAGGCAGAAAAAGCTTTTGACAAAATTCAACACCCATTTATGATAAAACACTCTCCAGAAAGTGGGTATAGAGGGAACCTACCTCAACATAATAAAGGCCATATATGACAAAACCACAGCAAACATCATTCTCAATGGTGAAAAACTGAAAGCATTTCCTTTAAGTTCAGGAACAAGACAAGGATGTCCACTCTTGCCACTATTATTCAACATAGTTTTGGAAGTCCTAGCCACAGCAATCAGAGAAGAAAAAGAAATAAAAGGAATACAAATTGGAAAAGAAGAAGTAAAACTGTCACTCTTTGCAGATGACATGATACTATATATAGAGAATCCTAAAGATGCCACCAGAAAACTCCTAGAGCTAATCAATGAATTTGGTAAAGTTGCAGGATACGAAATTAATGCACAGAAATCTCTTGCATTCCTATACACTAATGATGAAAAATCTGAAAGAGAAATTAAGGAAATACTTCCATTTACCACTGCAACCAAAAGAATAAAATACCTAGGAATAAACCTACCTAGGGAGACAGAAGACCTGTATGCAGAAAACTATAAGACACTGATGAAAGAAATTAAAGATGATACCAACAGATGGAGAGATATTCAATGTTCTTGGATTGGAAGAATCAATATTGTGAAAATGACTATACTACCCAAAGCAATCTACAGATTCAATGCAATCCCTATCAAATTACCAATGACATTTTTTACGGAACTAGAAAAAAAATCTTAAAATTTGTATGGAGACACAAAAGACCCCGAATAGCCAAAGCAGTCTTGAGGGAAAAAAAATAGAGCTGGAGGAAAAAGACTCCCTGACTTCAGACTATACTACAAAACTACAGCAATCAAGACAGTATGGTACTGGCACAGAAACAGAAACATAGATCAATGGAACAAGATAGAAAGCCCAGAGATAAACCTACACACCTATGGTCAACTAATCTATGAAAAAGGAGGCAAAGATATACAATGGAGAAAAGACAGCCTCTTCAATAAGTGGTGCTGGGAAAACTGGACAGCTACATGTTAAAGAATGAAATTAGAACACTCCGTAACACCATAAACAGTGCCATCTCCAGTCCTGACATTTGTGTTCATGTGCTTTTGTGAATTCAGGTGGTCATTATGACTGGATTCCTTCTCTGTAATGACAGGCATAGTTTCTTTATGTGGTAGATTTGTGGAACTACAAGTTATTTGCAATTATGTTTTATTAGGAGATAATTATCTGTAGAAAACATTTAAAATATAAGATTGAAACATACTTTTTTTAGAAAAGAGAGAAATGGGGACGGTGGTTTAGGAGTATCACGTCAACAAATGCAGAATGGCAGGGATGCTGTGCTTTAGGTAAGACATAAGAAACCAGCTTGGGTCAGACTCTGGGGGACTTCCCTAAGCCAAACACACAATTTCTACCTTGATACAGTGGAGGGAATGAAAGGATTCTAATCAAGGGAGTAATTTGAAAAAGCAGGTGCTCCAGGGAGAGTAATGTTATAGTCTTGTGAATATGAAAGATGTATTTGGAAGTAATTGAGCCAACATGAAAGACACCTAGTTAGAAGACCATTATGGAATAAATGATTAGCATCTGAATAAAAGCAGTGGTAATGGAGGATAAGAGACAAATCTGATGGTCAAGTCTAATATTTTCTCCATTCATTCATTCATTCATTCCCTTTCATTCTTGCTTTCATGCCTTTGCTCTTTTATTGCTCCCTGCTTTCTACCCATTCATATTCTGCATTCAGTTGTATGAATTCAACCCAGCCTTTGAGGATACCCTTCACTAGGAACTACCCCCCCTCAAACAACCTGTTGTATGCCACCTCTCACCTCCCTTCTACCTTCAGCACAACATCCTCAGTTTATTCTAAAAAATAGCAAAGCTGTTCCAGATGAGCAGTGGTCATGTAGGTGGCCTCCTCGTGGTCTGCTTGGAGGCTGACTTGACACATTTTCCTCTGGTGCAGAGAACGGAAAAAGTGTGCTCTGCCTCCCCTATGTTTCTTGCAGTTCACAGGGTAGAAATTCCACATCAGCTAATCTCTTCCTCGTAGATACAGGTACCCCATCTGGAAACCTCTTTTCCAGTTTTAGCTCAATAACTTTGATGTCTTATTCTTCATCGTCTTTGTGTGTGTGTGTGTGTGTGTGTGAGACACATAAAACACCGCTACCCACCACGCTCATCCTGATTGCCAAGCACAAGGTGATGATGTGCTGGTGAAGAAAAAGAAAGCTGGAAGTTTAAAGTGAAGTAACTAATTAAAGAACTAGCATCTCACCATGAATGTGTCCAGAAGAACCCTTCAGAATGTTTTCCAAAGTTTCCACCATTCAAAGTAAGGGAGAATCATTTCTTATTCAGTATTATTATTTATTTTGTTTGATTTTTTTATTACCATGTGAAGTTATCTTCTATGACCTGGGAATCTAACTGGCATTTAGGATATTGTCTGTCTCTAATGAAATGACTATTCTGAATTTCCTGTAACTCTTTGGAAATAAACACTTGAAACCATGTGCTTGCTAAATTGAGGTTATCCTGAATGATCTGCCTCATACCATTTTACCCTTGCTAGGTTCTGTCTTGGGATTTTTTTCGAATTGCTTTCTATATAAACTTTGGGTAAATTTACTTATTTAATTCCAGTTACGAAAAGCACATTTTCAACAAGGACCTACTATATAGCACAGGGAACTTACTCAATATTTTGCCATAACCTATAAAGGAAAATAATCTGAGAAAGAATATACATATATATGTGTGTGTGTATATGTATAAATGTACAACTGAATCTCTGTGCTGCACACCTGGAGCTAACACAACATTGTAAATCAACTATACGTCAATTTAAAAAAAAAAAGAAAGAAAAGTACATTTTACTCTGTGGTTATGTTCTCAGTCCAGCCAAACAAATCAGAAACTCAGCCACACAGACGCTGCCATCTCGCCCTCCCAGCTCTGAGCCTTGCCCACCCCTAGAGCAACGTCTTCCCTCTCCCCAAGCACACTTCCTAGGTCCTTTCTGGGATTTCATTTTAATTTATATACTGGCTTTTTCTTTTTACCTCTTTGTCTTATATTTTAGTGGTCACTCTAGGGATTACAATGTTCATCCTTAATTTTTCACAGACGACTTAAAGTTAGTATTTTAACAGTTCATGAAAAATGTAGAAACCTTGCAACTATACAGGTCCATTTACTGTTCTGGACACAACCTTGATATTGTCACATACACTACAGCCACATACATTGTGAATCCCACAATCCAGTATTTGTTTGCTTTAAACCGTATATGTATATTAAAGGAATAAAGAGGTGAAATTAGTTTTTGACATCTACTTACCTATTTAGTATTTCTGATGCTCTTCATTCCATCCTGTGGATCTGAGTTTATATCTGGTTTCATTTACCCGCATTCTAAAAAATTTCCTTTAGCATGTCTTGTTAGAGAAGTTTTGCTGGCAATGGATTTTCTTAGTTTTCTTTTATCTGAAAACATCTTTATTTCACCTTTATTCTTTTTTTTCAGTCAAGTTTTCTGATGTAGAATTTAAGTACAATAAAATTTACCCCTTATAGTGTAAGTTCTATGAGATTTGGCAAATGAATATAGTCATGTAACCACTACCACAATCAGTACACTGAATTTTGCCATCAGCTCAAGTTCCCTCACGCCTCTTTGAACTAAACCACTTCTCACCCTCAGCTCCTGGGAACTACTGAGGTGTTTTCTGTCCTCACGGTTTTGTCTTGTCCAGAATGAAGTCATATAAGTGAAATCCAGTTGTGTGTAGTCTTTTGAGTCTGGCCTATCTCACGTAACATAATGCATTTGAGGATCATTCATGTTGAATGTATCGGCAGTTTGTTCCCCTTTATTGTTGGGTAGTATTTAATTATGTAGCTATAACAGTTTGTTTATCCATTCACCAGTTGAAGGATATTTGAAATGTTTTTTATCTTTACCAATTATGAATTATGAACAAAGCATGCTAAAAACACTCTCATGTAGGTTTTTGTGTGAATAAAGTTTTCATTTCTCTTGAGTCAATACCTAGGAATAGGATTGCTGGGTTGTATGGTGAGTTTGTGTTTAACTATATAAGTAACTACCAGTTGTTTTCCAAAGTGGCTGTACCACTTTGCTATCAGCCATGTGCGAAAGTTCCAGTTGCTCCAAACTCTTGGCAAAGACATTAAAAAGAAATTTACCCACTCAAATAAGTGCTTAGTGATATCTCATTGTGGTATTAATTTTAATTTCCCTAGTGACTAATGAGGTCTGTGACTTGTCTTTTGATTTGCTTAAGTGTCTTTCAAAGCAGAAATTTTCCGTTTTAATAAAGTTCAATTTATTGACATTTTCTTCTATGGTTTGTGCTTTTTGTGTTACGTCTAAGAAATCTTTGTCTTGCCCAAGGTCGCAAAGATAGTTTTCCTCTGATTTATTGTAGACATTTTCACAGTTTTAGATTTTAGAGCTATGATCCACTTTGAGTTAATTTTGTGTATGGTACAAAGTATAAGTCAAGGTTTATTTTTTGACAATTTATTGAAATGCCATCATCCATTGAATTGCCTTTTCACCTTTGTTTAAAATCAAATTGACCATATATATGTAGATCTATGTTGTGGACCCTGAACTCTGTTCCACTGGTCTATGTGTATATGTGTATATCCTTTCTTAACTACAGTGGTTGTTTTTTTGTTTTTGTTTTGTTTTGTTTTGTTTTGTTTTTGTTTTTGTTTTTGTGGTACGCGGGCCTCTCACTGTTGTGGTCTCTCCCGTTGCGGAGCACAGGCTCCGGACGCGCAGGCTCAGCGGCCATGGCTCACGGGCCCAGCCACTCTGCGGCACGTGGGATCTTCCTGGACCGGGGCACGAACCTGTGTCCCCTGCATCGGCAGGCAGACTCTCAACCACTGCGCCGCCAGGGAAGCCCACTACAGTGGTTTTATAGTGAGTTTTGAAATCAGATAGTCTGAGTTGTCCAAGACACATTCCGTTTTTCTACAAAATTGTTTTGACTATTAGGGTTTGCCTGCTTTTCATACAAATTTTAGAATTCGTCTGTCAATTTCTACCAAAAACACTGACAATATTTTGATGTGCATTGAATCTATAGATCAATTTGGAGAGAACTGACATCTTAACATTATTGAGTCTCTTCTAATTAATGAACAGTTTATCTCCTGATTTATCTGGGTTTTCTTTAATTTCCCTCAGGGATATTTTGTGGGTTTAAGCATGTAGGTCATGCACATATTACAGATTTTGCCTAAGTATTTCATGGTTTTGTGATATATTGTACATAGTACTGTTTTTAATTTCAATTTCCAACAGTTCATTGTTATTAAATAGAAATACAACTTTAAAATTTTGATCGTGCACCTGAAAAGAATGTGGATTTTCCTGTTGTTTGGATTGTTCTGTGAACATCAATTAGATCAAATTGTCGGATAGTGTTATTCAGGTTTTCTATTTCCTTACTGATGTTCTATTTGTTCAGTCCTTCTTGTGGGTATGTCTATTTCTCCTTTTATTTGTAGCAGTCTGTTTCTGGTATTTGAAACTAGTTTTAGGTGCATGAATATTTGCACTTCTATGACCTCTTTGTGAATTGACTTCTTTGTCATTACATAATAGCTCTCTTTATCCTTGGTAATATTCTTTGCTATGAAGTCTACTTACTTTGGTATGAATATAGCCACCTAGGTTTGGGATTTTTTTTTCATATTTGCATGGCATCTTTTTTCATTATTTTATTCTTAAAATATGGAGCCCTTACACTTAAAATGTGTTTCTTATAGACAATACGTTCTTGGGTCTTGCATTTTTATCTTGCCGACTTCTGTCTCTTAATTGTTGTGCCTGGAATATTTATGTTTAATGTAATTATTCATATGGGTAGATTTAAATCTACTATCTTTCTAGTTATTTTCTATTTGTTCAGTCTCTTCTTTGTTCCTTCTTTCGGTGCTTGTCTCAGGTAAGCAAGTGCTCCCATCTCACCTCTCCCTTTTGGCCGTCTGTCGTTCCTTGGATTTCTAACTACTTGTTTGCCCTATAAACTTAGTGTTCTGATGGGCTCGAGGAAAGTTATAATTTTGTCATTTATACAGCACTTTCTTAATTTTAGAGTATGAATGATGCTCTTTCCAGCTTTCACATTCTAGGTGGAAATGAAACTCATTTTTATTTTTTTAAGGATATCTTTGCTGGATATAGAATTCTAGGTTGATGTGGGGTTTTTTCTTTTATTATTTTAAAGCTGTTGTTTCACTGTCTTTTAGCCTCTGTTGCTTCTGATGAGATGTTAGAAATCCATCAAACTATCGTTCTCCAGTATTAAATGTGCCATTTTTCTCACATGCTTTTAAGATCGTCTCTTTACCTTTGGTTTTCAGCAGTTGGACTATAATGTTTCTAGATGCACAGTTTAGATTTTATATGTTTTGCTTGGAGCTCACTGAACTTGTGAACTAGACAATTTATGTCTTCAAATGAATTTGGAAAATTTTCAGCCATTATTTCTTCAAATACTTTTTCTATTCCATTCTGTCATTCCATTTCTCAAATATTTACCATTTTGATATTGGTCTACAAGACCCTGAGGCTCTGATCATTTATTACAAGTGTTTTTTTCTGTTCTTTAGATTATATGATTTATAATGATGTATCTTCAAGTTCTCTGAATCTCATTTTTTGTCATATCCATGCTGCTGTTAAGCCATGAAGTAAATTTTTCACTTTACGTATTTTATTTTTCAGTTCTATAATTTCTATTTAGTTCTTTTTTATAGTTTATGTCTCTTGACTGAGATTTCCTATGCTCTCATTCATTATAGTATAGTATTCTCCTTTCAGTCCTCAGCATAACTATTTTTAAAATTCTTATTTTTTGATTCCAACATTGGGGTCATCTCAGAGTTAGTCTCCATTGACTTTCTTTTCTCTTGAAAATGTTTCATATTTTCCTGTTTCTTTATATAATGAAAAATTTGGATTTCATCTTGGAAATTGTGAATGACATGTTGTAAAACTCTAGATTCTGTTATGTTCCTCCAAAGAACATTTTTTGTTTGTTTGTTTGTTTGTTTGTTTGTTTTTTAAAGCAGGCAGTTAATTGGCTAAGCCCAAGGTACAAGATCTGTCTCTCCGTTATAGGTGGCAGTTCAAATCTAAGTTTGGTTATTTTAGTGTTAACTGTGCTGCTGGGAGTCTGCCCTTCACTTGCATAGTTCAAGGGTCATCCAAAGATTAGGGCATAGTTTATAAGTAGAATTTAGGCTCACTCTCTCTACCTCTCTTCTTTTCAAGACGCCTCTTCACTTTTTAGCAGTTGTGATTGACCCATACTCTTTACCCAGTTAGACTGTATTTCCATTCAATTTCTAGCCTTCCTACATAATGCTAGTTGTGAACTTCCCTGAGGATAAGAGCTGGAAAGCAATGATAAAGTCATCCCTTGCAGTCTGCTTCTTCGAAGTATCTGAACTCTCCAGTATCTGACTGCTTTTGTTCACTCTCCAGTGCCTTCAAGAAGTTATTTTGCTTCTTCCAGAGTCTAGAGTTGTCATCAGTAGAAAGGTTGGTCAGACAGGAGCTTACTTGGCCATGACTGGAAATGCAAGCATTTCTAATTCAGATAGGTGCGTACCTTCTTAAACATCCTTGTGTTTTTCATGGAATCTTATTGTTGTTTATTGTTGTTGAGTTTATTCATATTTAGGCTATAGTTTTTAAGATCAAGATTGATCATTTTTATATTCGGCACCACCCAACATCTGCATACTCTACTGTCCTATATGTTAGGCACTCAGTCAATAATTACATGATGAATAATGAGTTAATGTAGCATAAACTTTTCCTTACCTATACAGAATACATTCTTGTTGAAAAAAAATATTCTATACAAGAACACTTAGTTAATGACAGCTATTTTTCATAAGAATTGCTATTAGAACAAAAATATCCCTTAAATTTATTTCAGAAACACAGGGACCTACTTTCTTACATTTTAAAATGAAGCTTTTATGCAATTTATTCAATATTGATTTGATATCTACTAGTTACAAGGCACCGTGGGAAACACTGACTATTTTAGGATGAAAGGGAAGGATGATTAAATGAGACAGATAAGACAAGGTCCCTGCCACCCAAGAATCCAAAATCTTGTTGGGGAGACAGACAGATATAAATAATCCTAATATAAAGCAGACAATGCTAAATGCTATTTCAAGAAGAGAACAAAGTGTTATGATTGCAGGAAGTAGGAAGCAATGAAATCAGGTTGGAATTCCAGGAGAGTTTCTTGGTAAAGGTAGCCTATATACTGGCATTAGGAGGATGCGAAGAACTTAATAGGTGTATCTGATAGGGAAATTCATTTTAGGAAAATTTGAGACATTATAGGTCATGTTTAGGGAAGAGTAGCATGGCTTAGTGCTAAGACCTTGGACTTTGAAGTCACAAGGATACGTATGACTCTGTTCAACTCCTTAAACTTCCCTGAACCTGTTTCATCATCAGAAAAAAAAAAAAAAGGAAAAATAAAGTGGAAATCAAATTGTGGAGAGGCTAAAGGACAGGTTGATAGAGGCATGTAGACCGTAGTTGGGGAAGCCTGTTAGGAAGCTATAGCAATAATGTAGGTGAAAAGTACTTGCAAGTAAACTGCACCTGAAAACAAAAGACTGTGTTTTCTGTTTCAACCATAGACTTTGGAAGAAGTCTATGGTTGAAACAGAAAATGAAAATGAGGGTACAAATATAAACAATCTGGCAACAGATTCTATGGAGGAAAAAAAGAAGTGAAAACTCAGGGAATTTAATGGAAACTGGTAGAACCAGATTGTAGATTACAGTTAGTATGGTATATACCTAGGGTTCCTTTTTGCTGATATAAAGGCAATTATCTGATGCATATATTAATATAATCATAAACTACCTTTAAATGGTAATGGAACTTTAAAGATATTGAAAGAATAATTTTCAAAGTTTTCTAATTTTTTAATTAAAAAGAAACTCAAGGAACTCTCTCCACAGTTTTTCTTAATAATAGAATTTCTATATTTTCTTTTCTCTCCTTTTTTGTTCATTGAAGTCTTATTAACATAATTACTTAACATAATTAACATTCATACTTTCACAGATACACATTTTTTCTTTTTAGTAACAACCCGCTTGCTAGCACCTCCTTAGCACTTCATTAGAATGTTCTCCAAATAATACTATTGTGGTTTTTTGTTATTGTTTATTTGTTTTGAATCGTGGAAAAATATTTACATAAAGGAAATCATATTTATGATTCATAAACCTGGAAACTCCCACTATTTAAATGAAAACAAGCTGACATTCATATTTAGTTAAGTGACTATAGGGCAATTTAATATTTAGAAAACTGTGCTTTTGACCTCAAATACATGTATGTCTTCTGCCTTTATTAGCATCAGAAATAATTAATTAATGTGCACCTGCCAGGTGCAAAACACCTTGCTAAGCATAGCATATGCATTATCTCAATTTTCATGACAACAAGATAAAGTACTTTTATTATCCTTATTTTATAGCAAAGGCAATTACAGCTTAGAAAGGCTATGTACCCACAGTCACATAGCTAGCAAGTGGCAGAATCTAGATCTGAGCCCAGGATCACCTGATTCCCAGTCCCATGAGTTTCTTGCCTCTACCCCAGGAAGAAGAGAAGGAGGAAGAGGGAGAGCAAGAATATCTACAAAATGCACTGAGTACTTTCTAAATGCCAGCACAATTCCAGTTGCTTTTACACATATTAACTAATTAAATCATCACAGCAATCATATGAGAGAGATTTCTTTTTTATCCTCATTTTGTATATGAGTAAACCATTCCAAAAAAGAGAGAATAAGTTGTCACAGACCAGGAAAGGAACCCGGATCTTCCACGTGGATTCAACAATTCTACACCTAAAATATCCCCAAGAACCTGGTTCGAAGTCACGTCATTTGATGGTCACCTGGAACATTTACCTGGTGCCTAAATATTTTTTCTCCAGGGTTCGTCCCAATCAAAATGAAGATGATCCTTGGGAGCGAAAACATGGCCAACTGCACAGCACTGTGACTAAATGACCAGCTGATTTCAGGACAGGAGGATTTAACAAGAGGAAAGAGGACTGGGGACCACAGGGCGCACAGGGAGAAGGGCGCGGCCAGGCTAGACAGAGGAAGGCAGGAGACACTTCTGGGGATGGCTGAGGCATAGAATCCCATCCTTGCACACTTCACACTTTTCTGGGCTTGGTCACCGTAGAATGAAACCTGCATTTGAGGTTCATAAATGGAGACGAGACAATGAGGTGAATGTACTGTGTTCCAGAGAAGATGCTGAACTAAAGTACATTTGGTTTTTATTAACTAAAGAACACTTTCTGTGAGATTAGATGTTAAGAGCTGTACATCTGGCTCTGCCAAATATTAACTCAGGTTAATTGCAGGCTGCCCAATCTATCATCCACATGACAGTTTCAAACTTTAAAATGATTAAATTGTTCCTCCAGGTTGATGTTCCTCCCATCGTGTATGTCATGTGTGACATGCCATGCTAACGACTCGGGTGTTTACCACTGTGAGTGACCCTGTGGCCAAAAGAAAAGCACAAACAGTGGGGAAGGGCTCAACTGAGTCTCAGTCACACTTCCAGGCGTGATATTGAATTAAGTTAATCTGTGAGTATTTTCTTAACTGTGGACTGAAAAACCTCATTCCCAAGAAGTTGTTTTGACTTTCAAGCAGAGGATACTGTAAAAGATAGACTATTATAAACTTTCCTGAAGCAAAATATTTGCTTTACGTAAATAGCCTTCTTAAGGTAATAAATAATTAAGGAAATTCAAAATAAAATAATGTGTGAAGATCTGAATTTCTAACCAAAAAGGTTTCCAAAGATTTACCTTCGGAAATGATCTGTCCTTAAGGAGAAATACTGAAAACACACCGAATGCCCTGAGTTCCAAAGTCATACGAGACAATCAGGGAGAAGAATTAAAATGGAGAGAGCACTTTGTTCTAGACGCGTCACAAAGACCTGGGGACTGACTCTTTTCTCCCAGACAGGCGGCTTAAACTCCGGGACCTTAGATGTTTTCATCTGTGAAACAGGAACAATAGCACCTGCTTTGCATGTTTTCACGGTGGTTGTGAGGATCAAGGGCAGAGGCAGCAATGAATATGAAGCAGTAACTAAACAAACAGGATACCACGTGTGTAAGGTCCGGTGAAGTCTAGTACAGGGACCCAGCCTTCAGACCGTTGCCTGACACTCTTGTGCCTTGCTGTGCTGTGTGTGAAAGTTTATTTGGGAAGGTGGTAATTACTGATAGTATGTTAGAGCTGAAGCAGGATGAGAACTTGCTTGAATGTTCTGTTGAGGAAAGAGGGATGGAAGGAGTGAAGGGCTCATCCCTTGAAACTCTGGGACTCACTCAACTTTAGAGGAAGACAGCAGATATCTTAAAATGGGTTAAGTTGGAGACTTAGGGGCAAATGAGACAGGCGCTGCTCGGTCCTAGAACATCTGGTCAGAATGGGTCAGACTAGTGATTTTGCTGCCATCTTAAAAGTGTATGTAAGTAGAAAACTAGCCTGTAAAAAAAGATATCAGACACTAGAAGTGGCTATCACTGGATGATCGAACTCTTTGTGAGAATATGTGTGATTTTTATTCTTTTTGTTTATCTATATTTTCTAGTTCTTCCATAATGACAATATGTTCTTTCTACAATAAAAAAATGTTGTTTATATAAAAAGCAAATATACATTTGAATTTCATATTACACACAAAAACTGTAATTTTTTTTTTTTTTTTTTTTAGTAATTAGGTATATTACCTTATAGGTAACTTCTTTTAAAATGGAAAATGTGCTTCCTGATCATCAGCAATTGTTTACGGTAACCAGTCCTTCACTCCTCATCTGGGAGTTACGCTGTCCTCCTACTGCACTTGGGACCCGTTTTCTGCCAAGAAGAGATTGGTGGCATGAAGTGGTGTGGCACAAATAACCCTTAGGAATACAGGCCACAGAGCTAATGAAGTGCTCCAAGGAAAGAAAGTCTTACCTATCAGCTATGAATTCTCTCCCCACCCACACCAGAGACCTGAGAGCACGTGACCTAGGAATGTGCATCCCAAGATAATACTACCTTCAGAGAACTCTACTTATAGGTAAGTAACTCTCTTTTACAGGAGGTATCTTTGTGTGGCAGACTGTTTATGGGAGCAATTTGACTTGAACTTTAAATGAAAAAGGCATATCTCTGTAAGTGGTAATAATTTTAGTCATCTCGCTGTGGCTAGGGGTTGTGGAATTCATTAGCACAGATTAACATATAAAGTGGGTTAGATATCTAATAGCAAACGGAGAGGTTTAGGGGCCTTAATTCATCACTGAATGAACAGCGTGTACAGTATTAGGGACTATGAAATTTTTAATTTACACAAAGTGTCCAAGAATATAGGGAATAAATTTAAACCCAAAACAGATAATGGAGCTATGCCCTGCCTGGCTGGCAAGTTGAATTGTTTTTACACTGAGTGAAGAAAGCTAATTATCCCAAGCACAAGAAGACTGCTAAAAATAATAAGATTATAAGGAATAATTTGCTGATATAATTACAACAAAATTGGGTACACACAATTGTCAGATACATGTATTGCTTGACCTGGGTGAGAAAGTGAAATAAATCCTTCCTCTATAGCCTTCGTAAATCTGTTTTTATCTTCTCCAAGTGGTGTTTGCACACGCAGCACAATTTGCATGTGTAATGTGGCTGTACAAATTGACAACAAGTAAATTATTCAAGGAAATAGGCTGGTCGCGGGTCTGAACTATCTCTCAAAGCCTATTCATTTTGAAGAATCACTGAGACGTGAAGCTCATACATCAACCGTTTTCTGACAATCCTCAGACTTATTGTCTCCTAAAATGTCATTATGGCTATTATTTATGAAGCTAATTCATTTATTAATATATATTTAACTCTGACTTGTCATGCACCTTAGCAGACATCCTGTGCACTGCATATTTTTGAATAGATGAAAGACTTTTGCATGCTTTAATGATTACTGTAAGCTGCTATAGATTTATAGAATGCAGCTTTATTATCTACTTGCATTAATACCTCTTATAACTCTTTTTTTGCTTAAGGCCATCAAATATAAATGGCAAATGACATATTCAAAAGATTGTATGGAATAAGATTTTCCAAGAGTTTGTTGAATTTTAGAACAAAATGGGCTAGCTGTCAGTTAAGACCTAATTCACCTAAAAAGATGGGTCTATACCAATTATGTTGAATTTTCCTGCAAAATATAGGCTGCAATTTTTCAAGAAAAAGGAATAGATGCATGATTCATTGAGCTCTTTCCTTCTGAGAAGACAGCCCAACCTTCTATGTGCAGAGGATGGGTAACAGTTCCCAAGGGAGCTGGCTTTTAGGTGTCCATTATTACCTAGGGCCTCGCACTGTGCCCTTCACATTGTCTTTAGCCAAAAAATAGATGTTGCATGAGTGAGGGAAGAAATGAACGACCACCAGCTTTCCTGATAATGCCACGAGCAAAATCAGTAGAATTACACATTGACCTAGAATACTATTTTATACATTTCTGCTTTAGCATTTCTGACCCCTAGAGAATGTTCCATGACTCCCACTATGATTTAGAAATAAATCATGTGTATATGCAATCACAATACACAACACGTTATTTTTATGGGGTGTATAAGAATGTATCAATACTGAACATGTATTGCTACTTCTGGATGTCACTGCATAAAGTCTGCTCTCTAGCATCTTCCACAGTATGTGACCATGACTATTCTGGGCATGTGTGTGTGTGTGTGTGTGTGTGTGTGTGTGTGTGTGTGTGTATGTGCACATATGTGTATGTATGTGTTGGTAAGATAGAAGGAACTGGAGAGTGAAATGGAGGAACAATGGAGTTGCTTGAAATGTTCTGCTCTGAGTATGCTTCATGCTAACCATTAACATATTCACCATTTTTCTAACATAACATTTCTGCATTGACTTAGGTATAGATATAGAACTTTCTAGTACCAACCAAATAGAAGAACAGTGCAGGAAAATATAATACTACTGTAATTTACCAGTGGATTTGAAATTATTGCAAACCGGATGCTTCACTTTGAAGATAAAAATGGTGAGAAGATAAAGAAAAATGCCCTTACCGGAGTATTGCATTGACTGTATTGGCTTTAATAATATTATAAAATCACCAAACATTTTGGATAATTAAAACTTGTTTTTTTAAAAAATGCTACTTGGGGCTTCCCTGGTGGCGCAGTGGTTGAGAATCCGCCTGCTAATGCAGGGGACACGGGTTCGAGCCCTGGTCTGGGAGGATCCCACATGCCGCGGAGCAACTAGGCCCATGAGCCACAACTACTGAGCCTGCGCGTCTGGAGCCTGTGCTCCGCAACAAGAGAGGCCGCGACAGTGAGAGGCCCGTGCATCGCGATGAAGAGTGGCCCCCGCTTGCCACAACTAGAGAGAGCCCTCGCACAGAAATGAAGACCTAACACAGCAAAAATAAATAAATAAAAATTATTTTAAAAAAATGCTACTTAATCTATGGAGACAAATCAGATTAGTGGCTGCCTAGGGCTGGTGAGGTGCAGAGGATGGTAAGTGACTGCTAATGGGCACAGGGTTTCTCTTGGGGGTGACAAAAATGTTTTAAAATTAGATTGTGGTGATGGGTGCACAATTCTGTGAATAAACTAAAAACCATTGAACTGTGCACTTTAAATGGGTAAATTGTGTGGTATGTGAATTATATCTCAATAAAGTTGTTAATGTACTGCTTGATATATGCCAAAATTACATATTTGACATATGTAACCAACATCATGTACTAGAAATAGTAGCATAAGGAAATAACTACTTAGGAAACTAGCTCGTAAATGAAACTCAATTGAAATATAAAGGAGGTAAGTAATCTATCCATAAAAGTATGGGAAGTAGGCCTACCATTCAGAAATCCAGCCTTCAGCGAGAATGATATTCATGTTAGGTGATCTGATAAGAGAAAAAATAAATTCCCTGCATCTCAAACACTGCTATGAGCCATCAAGTGTAGTGAAGAAAAATCTTTAGTAAGTGCATAGGAAGGTAGTATTTTTCATTTAGAATTATTGTATTTGATCAATAAAGCATCAAGAATCTATTTTTAAAAGTAAATTCCTTATATAAGGCAGTCTCTTGAAATGTCTTACTAGATATGGAAAGCAAACCATACACATACATACAAAATATCTTTCTCACTGCATAACTCTGGTGGGGAAGACTGATGACATTTTTATTAGTAGTATTCATCACTTGCTTAAAGGGAAAAATGTCTCACTTTTCCAGGAACCATAATATTTACCTATTTACACCTTTTAAAATTTCAGTAACTCCAACTCAGAACCCTAAACCCCCATAACCTTCAAAAAAAACAAGTAAAATGAAAATTAATAAACGTTCCCTAGTGTGCTATGAACCATTAATTGTATAGGCTGAAAAGCTTTAGTCTAATAAGAAACATGCCTTCAGCAAAAATGAGAAAGTCATCTGTGATGCTCATGATTTAATGATAAAAAGGTGCAGTCAATTTCCAATGAAGTGAAGACCTACAACCCAGGAATATTTTAACTCTCAAATTCTTGCAGATACCTGAGGAACTTTGAAAGGTGAACGACCTCAAGTACTGAAATGTTCTCAGCATGAATTAAATAATTCATCTCCAAAGTGGTCTGAAGATAGAGGCAATAGGATTTCTAGCAATAACAGATGATTGGGGATGGATTTGGCCCACACTCCAAGAAAGCACAGACATTTCCTTAATATAGCAATGAAATGATTTTATTAGTAGTTTTTTAGAGCAGTATTATAATACTAGGAATAAAGATGTTAATAACGTCACTGACCAAAAATCTCACATAAAATTTAAAAACTAAGCTCTAAACAGTATGGAGCTTCCTTAAAAACTAAAAATAGAGCCACCATATGATCCAGCAATCCCACTCCTGGGCATATATCTGGAGAAAACCATAATTCAAAAAGATACACGCACCCCGATGTTCATTGCAGCACTAATTATAATAGTCGGGACATGGAAGCAACCTAAATGTCCATCAACAGAGGAATGTATAAAGATGTGGTACATATATACAGTGGAATATTACTCAGCCATAAAAAGGAATGAAATAATGCTATTTGCAACAACATGGATGGACCTAGAGATTGTCATACTATGTGAAGTAAGACAGAGAAAGACAAATAGCAGATGATATTGCTTATATGTGGAATCTAAAAAAATGGTACAAATGAACTTATTTACAAAACAGAAATAGATTCACAGATGTAGAAAACAAACTTATGGTTACCAAGGGGGAAAGGGCAGGGAGATAAATTGGGAGATTAGGATTGACATATACACACTACTATATATAAAATAGATAACTAATAAGAACCTACTGCATAGCACAGGGAACTCTACTCAGTACTCTGTCATGATCTACAATATATGGGGAAAGAATCTAAAAAAGAGTGGATATATGTATATGTATAACTGATTCACTTTGCTGTACACCTGAAACTAGCACAACACTGTACACCAACTATACTCCAATAAAATTAATTTGAAAACTAAAAAAATTTTAAATCAGCTCTAGGTTTAGCTACAAAAGTTCTAAGCATAATTCCTTCATTCAAATAAAGACCCACTTGGGGCTTCCCTGGTGGCACCGTGGTTGAGAGTCCGCCTGCCAATGCACGGGGCACGGATTCGTGCCCCGGTCCGGGAAGATCCCACATGCCGCGGAGCGGCTGGGCCAGTGAGGCATGGCCACTGAGCCTGCGCGTCCGGAGCCTGTGCTCCGTCCGCAATGGGAGAGGCCACAGCAGTGAGAGGCCCGCGTACCGCCAAAAAAAAAAAAAAAAAAAAACAAAAAAAAAACCACTTAGATTCCACT
>NW_006797481.1:3436568-3454779 GCF_000442215.2 Lipotes vexillifer | reverse complement strand
CCCAAAAAAAAAAAAAAAAAAAAACCAATAAAGACCCACTTAGTTCTCACTATGAACCAAGCCTGGGGTAGACATACTGGAACTAAAATGGACAGATTCTGGTGGGACATAAAGATGAATGCAATATAGTCCTTGTTGCTAAGGAACCTAAGATCATGAGAGAAGTGTGACATATTTGCCAAAATGTTGCCATTATTGTTTGACTTATTTACAATGATCAATGTTTTATTTATTTTTGTTATCAGAACCAAGAATATTAAGACGGATTTTTTTAAGGCACTTAAATGTTAAGGAATGAGGTGTGAAGTTTTCTAATATTCACAAAAGAGATCCCTGCCAAGGAAAATTTTCAAGGAAGGGTTAGCATGTGAGCTGGGCCTAGAAGGAGAGTCCGCATTATGATGGAGTGGTTTGGAGAAGGCAATCCGGGGGAAGAGGTTGTGTCAGCTAAAGCTGGAAGTAAAATTAACGGAAAGTAATGTAATGTGGCTGCCGATTAGGATGCGTGTAGAGGAGAAAAAAGTAGAACGTTATGTTGGGGCTGAATCACGGGAAACCTACACTGTCACACTCGGGAATTCAGATTCAGTTTGTGAAGTCATGCATGCAAGGCACTTAGCACATGGAACCGGCTGCACTGTAAGTGCTCAGTGTGTATGAGGCATTAGTATTAGTGTCCAAGGTCTCAGAAGGAGATGAGGCAGAGCAAGGGCGACCCGTCTCCTGGGAAGCCAGGTTGGTGTCCTTCCTATCCCATATGTGGGCTCTCAAGGAGTGCTCCCCAAAAGGTGGGTCCGTACTGGGGTGCAGCCCACTTTCAGACGGTCCCTGGTCCATCTCCACCCAGCACTCCTCACATCCCTCACAGACCCACAGTGACCAGTCTGAAAGTTCCTTCATGCAAACTCCACGTACTCTTGCCTCTCTTCGTTCCCAAGTCTTTAGTACATGTTGGGTGTTCCAGAAATGCTTATCGAGCCAACCCCTGTGCTCCATAAGTGTGAATACTCCTGGATAAATGAATACACTGATACTCTGGCCTATGCATCAGAGCATATGGCCTGTTAATTTAGTAGTTGAGCTTTTCATCAGTGGACATACGAACGATATTTCTTTTCTGGACCTGCCAGGTTCCCAAATGAGGTATATTGTCCTGAGAGGCTTTTTCCTGACATGCTCTGAATATTGATATTTTATCAGTTCACCTCCTCCACTCCCAAAATGTCACACCTACCCACATAGGGATATTGTAATGAAACAAGCCTTGTCAAGAGCCTGGCATTGTGTCTGATGTATACTAATATTCACTGAACACGCTCTTTCCCCTAAACATCGGAGTTTCTGGCTTATCCTCCCATTGGCTCTGATATGGTACACCATTACCTGTGTTGTTTTGGAGGTAAAAGAAAAGTTTCTTCCACGACTTTCACCTGAATGTCTCCTTCAGACAGATTCAGGCACTCATATGAACATCGACACACCCTTTCCTTTTCTGAGTGTCGGCGCTCACTCCTTGTGGCTAAGCTCAGTTCTTGAAAATCCAGAATTCTAGATTTCAGAACTGCAGTGTAAGCCAAGATATTCTGTTTCCACCAGAAACTAAGCAATTGAAGCCCAGAGTAGTCAAGTGACGTGTCTTTGATGAGTACTGTTGTGGTGTGGGAGAGAGGAGGAGTTTTCAGATTTAGCCTGAATCTTTGGCATCAGGAAGGCGGTGGAGCCTAGTGGTTACAAGCAGGGGTTAGTAAACTCTGGCTCAGGGGCCCAATCCTGCCAACCACCTATTTTTATAAACTTTTGTTGGAAGAGAGCCATACTTGTTCATTTATATATTGTCTCTGGCAGCTTTCATACCCAGCAGAGGTGAGTAGTTGCAACATCACCATCCGGCCCTCAAAGCCTGAAGTATTTAATATCTGGCCCTTTACAGAAAAAGTGTGCTGACCCTAGTTAAAAATAAGGGCTTCATCAGTCAAAACTGAGTTTAAATTCGATTTCCAACCTGGGCAATGTAACCTCTTTACTCCTGAGTTTCCTCATCCATAAAATGGGAGTAATGAGAGTATCTACTTCGTGGGGTTACTGTGAGCATTAAAAACTTCCAAGTACTTAGCACAGTACCCGTACCGTGATAAGCTTGTTAAATGAGAGCAATGATGATGATGACGAGCACATATGTAAAATTACCATATAGGGAGCAGGAATACCATACCTCAGAAAGGTTTTGTGTGTGTGTGTGTGGTATGCGGGCCTCTCACTGTTGTGGCCTCTCGCGTTGCGGAGCACAGGCTCTGGACGCGCAGGCTCAGCGGCCATGACTCACGGGCCCAGCCGCTCCGCGGCACGCGGGATCTTCCCGGACCGGGGCACGAACCCGCGTCTCCTGCATCGACAGGCGGACTCTCAACCACTGCGCCACCAGGGAAGCCCCCTCAGAAAGGTTTTAAAGTGGCCTGTTGAAGGTCTACAATATAATGTAATATATACCTATATATAAAATGTACACACACTTATATATACATGGAATGAATATGAAAAGGATATATATATAGGTATAGAATACAGACATACATACATACACACATACATGCACACACACATAATGTATATAATATATCTTGAAAAGTGAAAAATAAGTATTAATGAAAATAGAATACACATACATAAACACACACACGCACACACAAAATCCTGTACTGGAAAAAAAATACTTTCTCAGTTTCAGGCACAAAACAACTACTCTGTGATGAAATCACTCTACCTGACTGTGTGGTCTTTGCACTAAAGGTAGAAGAGAGGTCACATGGAGAGTTGAGATTAGGTGGAGTTTAGCAATAATTGAAAAATGGCTTTTCCTTTGCCATCTATCCCTTTGCAATCACTCTTCAGCTCCTTCTGTTTTTTCCCACCCAGTGGCGAAATTGAGTCACTGCAGCAGCTGAATCCAAGTGCTTTTCCTTCAAGGCTCACTGCCTGTTTCTGAGTTCTGGGAAAACAACTCGAGAGTTGGTAAAGTTAAGGGAAAAGAAGATGTTGGAATGATTGTGATTCCAAAGAGCCAAGACTGCTCTGGGGATGAGAATGAAGGTGGCCAAATACCACCTTCTAACACACTATAATGCTTATTTACTATGTCTATTGTTTATTGTCCCCCTTCATAATGTTACTTCCCCAAGGGCAGGGCATATTTGACTGTTTTGTTTATCAATGCATCCAAAAGGCCTTTAACAAAGCCTCATACCTTGTAGACACTCGGTAAACATTTGCTGAGTTGAATAAATGGCTGCAGGTCTAGAGACTATGCCACTTTGAAGAAGATGCTCAAGTGTGGTTATAAGACAAGGTCGTTGATAGCTTATTCTCATCCCTGTCTGTCCCCTTGGACTTGACTTGAGCATCTGTAATTAGAAAGATGAGGCTTGTTGGAACTGCTGTCAGAAGAGGCTGAGAGTCTCTGGGCACCAGAAGAACTGCCTGGGGGCCCAGGGAGGAAAATAGTGATAAATAATAAAGAAGAAAAGAAAAAAACATGAGATACAAACAAACTCAAAAAAGAAACGGAATGGGCTTCTGACTGCTGGTGATCCCTGTGCATATAACAGCTATGAATTCTGGACAAAATATAAAAAGCAGCTGTCCAAAGGCAACAGAGAGTAACCAGGCAAGCAAATGCTGGAGGGGAGTCTGCATTTGGAAGAAGGGAATGACAACAGGCAAGTTTCCCATGATTACTGTATTTTTGCCAGAAAGCAGGACCCAATCCTTGCCAAATAGGAGTGACTAAAAACTTAGAAAACCTGAAGTCTTACTGGCATGAAGAGCCAGAAGTCAGAGTTCAAGGTGATTGAACTGGAAAGTGAGGGGGGGAATCTTAGAAAGAAGACAGACAAAGCCGGGGGTGGGGGGCAACAGGTTCTGTGTACAAACTCTGCACAAATCATTGCTGATGCCCGACCTGCTGTGCAAACAGCCCAGCTAAGGCTAAAGGAGCTGGACAGAGATTTCTGTGGCTGCTCACTGCAAGGGAGATAGTTTGAAGTTTGAGGTTAGTTAACCTCAAACTTTTTAAAAAATCAGGATTCTTCAGAGGAACACAAACAAATCCAGGGGCTCTACAATATATATCATTCATAACTTCTTGGATGCCATCCAAAATACTAAGCACATGAAGAAAAAAAATATGTGAGCCAAAAGGCAGTCAATGGAGACTGACCCTGAGAGAACTCAGTGGCTGGAATTAGCAGACAGTAATTATTTTTTTTAACTTTCATTGGAGTATAGTTACTTTACAATGTTGTGTTAGTTTCTACTGTACAGCAAAGTGAATCAGCTATGTGTATACATATATCCCCTCTTTGGATTTTGGATTTCCTTCCCATTTAGGTTACCACAGGGCACTGAGTAGAGTTCCCTGCACTATACAGTAGGTTCTCATTAGTTATCTATTTTATACATAGTATCAATAGTGTATATATGTCAATCCCAATCTCTCAGTTCATCCCACCCCCCCCTTTGGTATCCATACATTTGCTCTCTACGTCTGTGTCTCTGTTTCTGCCTTGTAAATAAGATCATCTATACCAATTTCTTCAGATTCCACATATATGCATTAATATACGATATTTGTTTTTCTCTGTCTGACTTACTTCACTCTGTATGACAGTCTCTAGGTCCATCCATGTCTCTACAAATGAACCAATTTCATTCGTTTTTATGCCTGAGTAATATTCCATTGTGTATATGTACCACATCTTCTTTATCCATTCCTCTGTTGATGGACATTTAGGTTGTTTCCATGTCCTGGCTATTGTAAATAGTGCTGCAATGAACATTGGGGTGCATGTATCTTTTTCAATTATAGTTTTCTCAGGGTATATGCCCAGTAGTGGGATTGCTGGGTTATATGGTAGTTCTATTTTTAGTTTCTTAAGGAACCTCCATACTGTTCTCCATAGTGGCTGCACCAATTTATGTTCCCACCAACAGTGCAGGAGGGTTCCCTTTTCTCCGCATCCTCTCCAGCATTTGCTAGTTGTAGATTTTGTGATGATGGCCATTCTGACTGGTGTGAGGTGATATCTCATTGTAGTTTTGATTTGCATTTCTCTAATAATTAGTGATGTTGAGCATCTTTTCATGTGTTTGTTGGCCATCTATATGTCTCCATTGGAGAAATGTCTATTTAGGTCTTCTGCCCATTTTTTGATTGGGTTGTTGGCTTTTTTGATATTGAGCTGCATGAGCTGTTTGTATATTTTGGAGAGTAATCCTTTGTCAGTTGCTTTGTTTGCAAATATTTTCTCCCATTCTGTGTGTTGTTTTTTCCTCTTGTTTATGGTTTCCTTTGCTGTGCAATAGCTTTTAAGTTTAATTAGGTCCTATTTGTTTATTTTTGTCTTTATTTTCATTACTCTAGGAGGTGGGTCAAAAAAGATCTTGCTGTGATTTATGTCAGAGTGTTCTGCCTATGTTTTCCTCTAAGAGTTTGATAGTGTCTGGCCTTACATTTAGGTCTTTAATCCATTTTGAGTTTATTTTTGTGTATAGTGTTAGGAAGTGTTCTGATTTCATTTTTTTTACATGTAGCTGTCCAGTTTTCCCAGCACCACTTATTGAAGAGGCTGTCTTTGCTCCATTGTCTATTCTGGCCTCCTTTGTCATAGATTAGGTGACCATAGGTGTGTGGGTTTATCTCTGGGCTTTCTATCCTGTTCCATTGATCTATATTTCTGTTTTTGTGCCAGTACCATACTGCCTTGATTACTGTAGCTTTGTAGTATAGTCTGAAGTCAGGGAGACTGATTCCTCCAGCTCCATTTTTTCTTCTCAAGATTGCTTTTGCTATTCAAGGTCTTTTGTGTTTCCATATAAATTAGCAGACAAGAACTTTAAATCAGCCATTATAACCATGTTTATGAATGTAAAGGAAAATATGTTTGTAAAGAATTAACAAATCTGAGATCTCAATGGAGAGCTAGGAAATATAAAAAAAGAACCAAATGGACATGATAAAGCCAAAAAATACAATATTAGAAATAAATTTCATTGTATGGGCCCGACAGAAATGGAGATGACTGAATAGACAGATCAATAGAAATAATTCTATGTGAAGAACATACAAGGAAAAAATGGGGGGGAAATGAATGGAGCCTCGAGAACCTGTGGAACCTGTGGATATCAAAATATCTAATGTACATGTAATTGGAGTCTTAGAAAGAGAGGGGAGAGAGAATGGGATAGAAAAAACTTTGAGGAAACTTAGTATATGTGGATGTAATGTATATAAGAAATGTCATGGGGGTGACAGCTATGTTTTAAAATGTGATTTTATATATATTACATATGAATATATATTCAAATATAGATTACATATATATATTACATCAGGAAGATGAGTATTATAAATACATGTGTCTGACAAGAGAGTTTCAGAATACATTTTTTTAAATTGAAAATTAAAAGGGGAAAGTAGACAAATCCACAATTATAGTTGGAGATTTAAACCCTCTTTTCTCAACAATTGATTTTTAAAAACTAGACTTAAAAAATCAATAAAGATATAGATGATTTAAATAACACTATCAACCATCTTGACATAGTGGATGGTTAAAGAATGCTGTACCCAATATCAGGAGAGTGCACTTTTTCAAATGCACATAGAACATTCAGCAAGGCAGCTCATCTTTAGGTCATTCAACAAGCCTAAATAAATATTAAATGATTGTATGTGCTCTCCACAGTGGAACTAAATTAGAAAGTAATAGCAAAAACACATCTAGATCCTCTCCATCTGATATTTTTAAATTAAATGATATACTCTATAAAACTCATAGATTTTGGACTGAAAATATTCTAAACTGAATGATAGTGAAATCATAACTATCAAAATTTGTGAGATGCAGCTAAAGCAGTGCTTACAAGAAGATTTATAGCTCAAAATGCTTTTATTAGAAAAAAAGAATGAAATAAAATTAATGACCTATGGTTTGGACTATAAAAATAAGAGAAAGTAAACCCAAATGAATTAGAAGAAAGGAAAAACTAAAAAGCAGAAAATAGCGAAGTAAAAAAGCATACCAAAAATATAGGAAGTTAGGAAAGTCAAAAGTTGGTTCCTTGAAAGGATCAGTACTCTTGGACACTTTCCCAATACCTTGCCTTTGCTATGCTGCCTGTTTCGTTGTTGTTGTTGTTGTTTTTAACCCTACAGCACGTTTTCCTCCTATCCCGACCCATCCAAAGTCTCAGGGCAAAAGTCAATTTCTCCAACAGGTTTTCCAAAATTCTGCCAACTGAAAATAACCTCTTCCTTTCAAACACATATTTCAGTATTCACTTTCATGTCTTTTTTGTATGATAAGAATGGAAAACATTTGGTATCTTATCATGAGCCTGAAACCCCAGGCTGATAGAATGAGCAGTACTATGATCAGAAACTTTAAAATTTAGCCTTTAATTCTTTTGCTCAGCTGAACAAAAATATCTGGATATTAATCAAAATCTAAACTAAGAAACTGATCTGTGATACCTCATTAGGATAACTCTAAAACAAGGTTCTTATCAGTAAGGAAAATTTAAGGGAGTATAAATTAACAGAAACATGATGTTGAGCAAATTTTCCTCCAACATAAAAAGAAGAGTAGTTCTTAGAATTAAACATTCTCCAGTAATAGACCACCTTATGAAATCTGATAAAACTATGAATTTCATCCCCAGATTAAAAAAATCACAAACATAAATTTTGCATATGGTTTCAGATATTAACCTAGTGTTCTCCATAGATTTTCTTCCTGGAAAAACTAAAATTAAATGGCTGGGATCTAGTTGTCAATGAGTTGAAAATTCTTATGAGATGGATGATGCCAGAAAGTACAAGAAAATTGAAGATAAACTTAAGAAATATATCTGGAATGTGATAGAAATGAAAAATTCAAGAAAAGATGACTGATACAGAGAGACCAAATTGTGTGAAAAAATAGACATTCTGGAGATCAAACAACAGTAAAGGCACAAAAGATAAAGCCACACATGAGTAAAACTATTCAGAACGGAAAAGCAATTAATTTCATAAAGGAAGAAATATCTTTTTACTCACCTAAAATTAGGACATGAGAGTTTTCAACTTTCAAAGAGAAAGGTAAAGTTTAGATTCCTTTTAAAACATAACTGTTATTTTTAATTTATTTTGAAATATTGCACATACCAAGAAAAATTTAAATCTAATAAGACAAATATTTGTGTACTCTCCATCTAGCTTAAGAAATAAGCCTTACCAAGTACTGTTAAAGTCCACCATTTGCCCTTCTTTGAATGTATTTCTCTAAACACACTCCCCATAGTAACCACTATGTTGAGTTTAATAATAAACTTTTTATTATTAATTTTATTATTATTATTTATTATTTAATAAAATAAATAATAAACAACTTTAATAATATTTTACTTAGATTTTTTTTTTTTTTTTTTTTTTTTTTGCGGTACGTGGGCCTCTCACTGTTGTGGCCTCTCCCGCCGCGGAGCACAGGCTCCGGATGCACAGGCTCAGCGGCCATGGCTCACGGGCCCAGGCGCTCCGTGGCATGTGGGATCTTCCCGTACTAGGGCACGAACCCGTGTCCCCTGCATCGGCAGGCGGACTCTCAACCACTGCGCCACCAGGGAAGCCCACTTAGAATTTTTTTTAACCAAAGAACTAAAAACATGATTAGAAGTAGAATGATGGTTGTTTCATATACATAAAGTCTGCTGAAGAAAACACTCTTATTTGGGAAAGTGTTTCTGAAGGTTTTGCTTTGTATGACAGGATACAGAAAGAGATGTTTAAATCCACTACAAAAACGTTTCTAAATCTCATTTATTTTATTTTTCTATCGAATACTTATATAGTGCTTATCATGGGCCAGCTATTATTCTAAGTGCTTTACAAAGCAGAACTCATTCTATTAGTCAGGATGCTGGCAGGAAACAGATGACACACTCAAATTGGATAAATCGAAGTGAAGTAAACAAAAGGAATATTTACATCAAAGTGAAGTAAACAAAAGGAATATTTACAAAGGTGTGAGTGGGATTTAGAAAATGCAATAAGAGATTGCACAACCCAGTGGCTGACAGCAGCAGGGAGCCTTTACCACCCTAGGCCTGCCTGAAGGGGCGAGGATAGAGAATGGTTAAATGTACCCAGAGAGAGGGTAGGTTGCAGACAACCAAGGCAACCTGGCAGGGAGGAACAAGGAGAATAAACACCCTGACCTCACTCTTCCGCCGGCCTCTGGCTCTCTTGAGGGTGCCTCCCATCAGCCAAACAGGACAGAAAGCCAGAGGGTGAAGAGCTCATTGTTGCCACTTTTATGGGCCAGCTTCCGGTGTACAGAAGCAGGATGGAGAAAGATTGGAAGAGAATCTGGAGAGGCAAAGATACTCAGAACATTTATAATAACCCTATTTCGTAGATGATATTGGCGCATGCATTTTAATAGCAACTGATACACAGAGAGATTAAATAACTTGCCTAAGATTGCAAGTAAGTGATGGATCCAGGATTTTAGCCCAGGCAGTCTGGCTCCACTGTACTAGACCTATCTCTCATATCATATTATTATCCTATAAGCTTATATATCTTATTATACCCATGCTCTAGTTTTTTTTCCTTCTAATGTTGTCTGATATGCTGGGATTTAAATGGAGTAAAAAAGACCATTGTAAGAGTCATTTCTGACTTCTTTCTACCACCTGTTAAAGGGCTGGGAGGCATTTTTATGTTATTGTAGACACTTAACTACTAAGAGTTCCATTATGATTCATAGATCATTTTGAAAATTGAGCAATTTTCATGATAGGCATACTTCCCAGCAGCTTCTTAGGATAGTTGGGAAGATTATAGCCAGAGGAAACGCAGGAGGTGAAAATTTGGTCTCATTTCTAAGTGTTCAGTTGTAAATGTGGATTGTGGTCTCATTAAATTCATATACTTGATGTCTTTCAATTTTCCAATAGAATTGTAGTAATCTGGCAATTCTTAATATTCAAGGCGTAGATCCTTTCTAATTTTTTTGGTGAATGTCTTAAAATATTAAAATAACAACCGTGAGTTCAACATAAAATAAGTGTGTTTTATTAAGTAAATTTAAGCATATTGTTAGAAAAAAAAATCTTTTCTTGTTGATTTCTGTCATTAGCTTGGTTCTCTCTTGAATAAACTACCTACTAGAAGATTCAGAATTGGGAATAAGTTGGAGATTGCCAAATCCAATACTGTTTTCCTGGAGGTTTTTGCATTGTGAGGGCTTTTTAATTTTTTCCTTGGAAAGTTCCCCAGAACTTGCAACATCTCCCCTCTTGCCATCTTGTACAGCTGCCCTTTCCATATTATTCTCTACATGTCCACTACATACTCCATGCCTCAGGCACACTGCCCCTCTCCCTCTTCCCTGGAGCACACCTTTTCGTATCTTCATGACTTTTCATTTGTTCTTCTCTCTGCCTTGAATGCCCTCCTTTTATACTTGGTAACTCCTGCTTTTCATTTGGGAGCCCAGATGCCACTTCCTGTGAGACAGCTTTCCCACCTCCCTTCTATGAACTCCTAGGATTTTTTGAATGTATCTCTTCTGCAGCCCTTACTATAATGTGTTAACATAGTTTGCTTGTGTATCTCTTTATCCCACTGAACTGAGACTCCTTGAAGGCCAGGACCTTAGACTGCTAAGATGAGCTAGTTCTCGGATTCTTGGCCTTCGCACAAGGACCAGAAACCCCTTCAAAGTCTGTTTATACCTTTCTGTGCCTGCCATTTGCAGGAAGAGATTCAAAGGATAACTTAGTAGCATGAAAACTCATATCCGTCCTGCTTTGCTTTTTTTTTTTTTTTTGCTACGCGGGCCTCTCACTGTTGTGGCCCCTCCCGTTGTGGAGCACAGGCTCCGGACGCGCAGGCTCAGCGGCCATGGCTCACGGGCCTAGCTGCTCCGCGGCACGTGAGATCTTCCCGGACCGGGGCACGAACCCGTGTCCCCTGCATCGGCAGGCGGACTCCCAACCACTGCGCCACCAGGGAAGCCCCCTGCTTTGCTTTTTAATATTAGGGTCAATGAGTTAAATGTAGTGTGATATAGTTCTTTAGTAGGAAGATTTAACATTTCTTATGTGAACCAGAATTTTCAAATTATTAATAACTTCCTTAGTGTTTTGCTTCTTATAATGATGCCTTCAGAAAATTCATTCAATTTTAGGTATACTAAAAGTTATATTCATGCTCAAAACACTAATACTGTCTAGGTATTACTTCCAATTACCTTCCTCTGAATGAGCATTAAAATCAGAATATGAGATAGGTTCACATTATCACAAATGGGGGTGAATTTTGGTTTAAAAAATGCTCTTCAGTACCCTGAGTGCTATAACAAGCACAACCTTTTTGTTTTTGCGTGTGAGAGCTGGTCTTTTTTTTTTTTTTTTTTTTAAGTACGCGGGCCTTTCGCTGTTGTGGCCTCTCCCGTTGCAGAGACACAGGCTCCAGACGCGCAGGCTCAGCGGCCACGGCTCACGGGCCCAGCTACTCCATGGCATGTGGGATCTTCCCGGACCGGGAGCACGAACCCGCGTCCCCTAGCATCGGCAGGCGGACTCTCAACCACTGCGCCACCAGGGAAGCCCGAGCTAGTCTTTTTTAAGGAGTGAGTGAACTCCTACCTGAATCTCCTTCTGAGTCTCAGATGCCTTCATCCGTAAGTGTTATTTCAAAGTGCCGGGATCTGAGCTTTTCACCTTCTACTCATGTGGTCTAGCTGCCTGCTCACCCAGTTTCCCCAAGAGATTACTACCCACACGGCTTACTTTAAATTCAATTTGTGTTGAACCAATCATTTTCTTTTATCCCCTCTACCACTGACTCCTGACTGTCCCTCCCTCCACTTTATTAGAGACTGGGAGAGAGTGAGGCCACGTTCATGCAGCATTTAACTTCTACATGTGACACTGGAGCTGGAAAAGTTAAAAGCAAAAGAGCAGCCTTCACTCTTCCCGTCTCTCCCCAAGTGCACCATGGAGAACAGTAAACTTTCAGTGAAGTACGCCCTTATTCCACTTGAGATTTAGTTGGTGAAGATCTTTCACTGAAATAGCCTCTTCATGTTCTCTTTCTCCGTGGCCATACGGGTCATCAGCATTTCTTACCAACTGAGATACGACATACAGAAGTGTATTATAAACCATGAAACAGTACACAGGAGTAAAACATTATCCTTACCTACATTGTGAGGGAGCAGGGATGTCTGTAAACGTTTTTGAAACTACAATTAGTTCATGGTAAAGAAAAGTTTTTCATCAAGAGCCTCAAATATGCAATTTGAGGACTTAGAACTCAGTGATGTTTTTCTTGGTTTCCAGAACTACACTCCTATTTGCTGAGAATTTGTGGCTTCAAAAGTGTTATCTAAATCCTCACTTAAGTTGACTAATGAGTTGGAATCTTTTTCTAAGTTATTAGATTGACTTTCTAGTATTTTCTTTCCCCTGGTCTGCCATATGGTATACATTTATTTTTAATACTAATGTGAATTAAAATTAATTTTGTTTAGGCAATTTGGAAGAATTTCATAACATCTCTTGAGGTAGTTGGAAATGCCCGGAGTGAAACAAACTAGGGTTGGGACACACTAATCTAGATTAATGTTAATAGATAGCAGGTCAGGATTAATCCTGTGATTTTGTGTTTTCTGTCATATAATAGAGTGCTGCCACTGGTTGGGTTGCAAATAATAGTTAATCCCAATGTACTGAAAATAATATTTAGTTTTTAATATTTCTCTGAAGTTAATTCTTATGATGCAACCATGACTCATTTTCTTCTTATGGTTTATAGCTCTTATTTGGATGTTAATAGTAAATGAATTATAGCTCGTTTGGGAGCTTTTTAAATTACAGCAGAAATCTACCTCATAGTTTACTCAAATGAACAGTGATGAGATTTTAAACAAGTAATTTACAACTAATAATTTATAACGAGATAGGTTTTGCTGTTAAAGAAAAGCACAATGCATTCAAAAGCATAAGATGAATGATAAGTGCTTAGAGCGTCCCTTTGTTCTTAGCATGTTGGCAATTCCTGTCATTAATAACAATACTTGGCTTTCATGTGGCAAATTTCATTTCAGACGTTTAAAGTACTTTAGAAGCATTTGTTTGCTATTCTTCACCGCCTTCCAGGGCCAGAGGTGCTCTACCTCAGAAGAAGAAAATTTGTTTCATTAGGAGTTAAGAGTAGATTTAGGACCTAACATAAGTCAGCGAGCCTTTTGGAGGGGAAATGAGGATTAGATCAAATTCCAGTGGATGCTTCTCCACCAGCTCTCAGAGAAATACCTCTCCTTGAGCCTAGAGGTGGAAGAAGCAGATGACCCTTTCCTTACTGCTTAGGAATGAGGTGAATTATTCCACAATACGCAAACTAATAATCCTTCTGTCCACGAGTCTAGGCTAGGTCAGCACGTGAACTGTGAGCTGGAAATTGTTGCTCAATGAGTCATATTCTCAGAGTGGGCTTTTTCCTGCCCTGCTGTATAAATTGTGTTATTTAAGCTGTAATTTTCTGCTGAGAAAACTGTGGGACGTTATCTCTGCTTTGGTGAATGCTTCTTGAAGGCTGAGGTTTTACTTTTTCGTCTTTGTCTTTGAATAAAAATATTCAAGATCTAGAACCAGGCACAGCAGACAAGAACAGAAGCTGGCATGCACACACACACACACACACACACACACACACACGCACACACACACACACCAGTGACCAACTGATTGACCAACTGAATGAATGTCAATAAATCATGGAAAAATATACCCCCTTAAGCCCTATAAATAACAAATAGCAAAGTACAGCAATACATAAAATCAGGGGTAATGGTTAAAAAATGGTATTGCTTATCATCTCAAATAACCTAGCTCTTACTATTTGGAACCCACCCCGACTTTCTCCTACATCTGTTTGAACCTAAGCAAGAAAGTGGTCCCTGTAATTCAAGCCACAGTCCCCAGGAGCATGTCCTGTAGAGTCTTTATGTTGAGTTCAGCAAACCAAGGTTACTGATACTTTCTTAGTCCTGTTAAATAGGCAACAGGTCTAGAAATTCTGTGGCTTTCCAACAGCCTTGGCAGACAATGACAAAATGCCATGGAAAGACCTAGCCTTATTTTTCCCTTTGTGGCTAGAGATTATCTTTTCATAGTTAGTAACAGCTTTTGAAAACATCAGGAATGTTGAAGACAAAGCATACATGTGGGAGTGAAGTGGAGGGTAGGTTGGACTCCACGGTTTTGCAAGTGGATTAGATCCTGAAGCCAGATGTTCCCAGATTATATTGTACTTTGTAGGCATTGAGCTATAGCCAAACAAAATAAAAAGAACCCTGCCTCTGCTCTTGCCTATGTCATTTATTCCTGTTTAGTTAACAGAAACATTTGCTCTTCCAAATTTCCAGGTTAATCTTCAGTTTTGTAATTATATTAGTGATTAGTGTAAATTAGCACAATCAGTTGACAATTAATTAACACACTTAGCTGGGAATTATTTATTCAAGAATTTAAAATTTTATAATGTACGACATAAATTAGCTAAAGATGTTGACTGAACCTGAGGTATCACAAATTTTAGAAACCATTCACCTTAGACATACTAAAACTTTTTTTTATTCCTTTTAGAAGAGGCAAAAGAGAGATTATTTCCAAACATTCTGTCATTCTAAATCCGTTCTTTCTTTCCTAGATTATGGGACAATGATTAATGATTAGACTCATAGCTAAAAACATTCCCACTAAAAATACATAGAAATAGTAAATATACTCTTAATTACCTCAAGGAAATGAGATTAAAGATGGCTCTTCCTTACTAGGGTATACCTCTGGGTCATAATTCCATTTCTGGGGCATAACACATATGTTTAGATTCAAGGTGGAAATAAGGATGCAGGGTATGACTCACATTAATGACAACACATTAATGATCTCATTTATTCAGGCTCTCAACATTCCCAATATCAAATGTAACTTTATTTCATCTTTCGAAATAAACTTTCTTCAATTTGGCTGTCAGATGATTCCTACCTAAAGAGATGCCCTCATATGTAATGTATCAGCACACCCTAGAATTGCATTTAGCCACCATGAAACCTATGCTAAAGATGCATTCCCTTTCTTGGTCCACTTGTGAAAGTGGAAGGGATAAATAGTAGAGGTGCTGAATGCTGAGACTGACTTTTCTCTGGCTAGGAAAATAAGGAGATCCCTCCCTGATTCATCCAGGAAAAAATATATTAGCATCCTGGAGAATGATGTTGGAAACAAACCATGCAGGGAGAATTATAGAGGAAAAACCCAGAGCAGTGAGAGTCTTGTCATTCATCACAAAAGACCAGTCAGCTTAGTCGGGAGAACAGGGACGTGGGAGAAGTGCTAGTTGGGTCCTCTTCCTCCCTCCACTTATCCTTTAAATAAGCAAATAAATTAGGAAGCATTAAGCCTAGGTAAGTTGAAGGAAACAATGTTGGGATACTCAGGCCAGGTTCCAAGATGTTCCCCATCCACACAGAAGCCAGCCAAGTCCCAAGCCCCAAGAACCAGAAGCTTTAGATCTTGTTTTCCAGGATGTCCACCAGAATGGAGGGTGAAAGGGAAAAGTCAAACAAGAAGATGACGATGGTTCAGGGTTGTGACGAGCTTGGGTTTGGAGCCTGGGTTTAGATCCTAGCTTTACCACATACTACCTATGAGATTTAACCTCTTTGAGTTTTACCATCTATAAAATGAGGATAATGATAGTATCTACATCACAGAGTTGTTCTCAAAATAAAAATAACAATAGCTAAGATTTACTGAGCATTTACTATGTGTCTGGCATTGTGCTAATCTCCTGACATTTGCTGTGTGTCTTAATCCTATTACTACTCTCTTTTTATAGACAAGGAAACTAAAACTTGGAAAGTTTAGTTACCTTGCCCAGAGACATTCATCTAGGAGGCAGCAAGTCCTTGATGAAGTGTAGTGTGTGATACAATGCAAGCGTCACTAAACACTCAAGAAATGGCAACCATGAGTATTCCCATATATCCCTCTAAAAGTGTTGTGACACCAAATACGATGGCAAGAGTAGAGGGAAGCACGAACCTGCCGTTTTGGCTCTCAGGGTTGGACAGCTGGCAAACCCAGCCATATAGAAGGCGACACTAGCATTTTGTACCATATGCCGTAGAGAATCGTCCATTTGCCCTCAACACGTAGCTCAGGTTTCCTTCTTCTGTTCTGAGAAATAAAGCACTGGACTGAGATTGAGGAAAATTGGGTTCTAGCCCCATGGTTGAGTACACCTTGATTGTACGTATACTGAGACATACATCAGCCATGTGACATCCTGGGAAATCGACAGTCAGGGCAGGTTGGTACCTGATTAATTTCCTCTCGTGGGTAGGCATTGCTAGAGATTACACAATCTGTGCTCGGGACACCCAAGTAGGTGTAGGACATGACAGAGGTGTTCTGTCTCTCCCCTCAGTCAAGAAATGATTGGACCTGGTGTAGACACAAAAGTAAGAATTTCAATCTTATATTTAAGTTCTCTTCATTTGTTTTTTCTTTTTTAAAAAATTTTATTGAAGTATAGTTAATTTATAATATGTTGCATTAATTTCTGCTGAACAGCAAAGTGATTCGTTTATACATACATATATTCTTTTCATATTCTTCCCCATATGGTATATCACAAGATATTGAATATAGTTCCTTGTGCTGTACAGTAGGACCTTCTTGTTTATCCATCCTGTATATAAATAGTTTGCATCTGCTAATCCCAATCTGCTAACTTCCAACTCTCTTCATTTCTTAATTAGGTTGAGATCTTGAATAACCAATTCAGCAGAAACACCTGGTGGGAAAAAAGATCACTTTTATAGATTGAAATTATTTTCAACTGATAAATTGTAGAATGCTACATTTTTCAGCATATTATTTTGTCGTCATCTTTTCTTCAGTGACTGCCCCCAGAAATCAGAATAGAAAAAGTATTCTCCTGAAGGTGGCTTGTCTCATGTTTTAAACAAAATTACTGTAACCATTCTCTGAATTATTCCAGAGGTGAACCTTCCATAAATGACAAAGGAAATTCAGGACACCAAGAAGATGATGTTTTCTTATAGAATCTAGCAAGATGATGTGTAAGGATTTCAGATGTGTAGCTCCTATTAAAGTTGACAAGAGTTGTGCTATTAAAATCCCCTCGTGACACTTTGCATTACATCCTGGGAAGTCTGAAGAAGGTGCCGAAGGGTCATCAAAACACCAGCATCGCTTTGATAATCTTGTCACCAGGTAAAATAAAATGCATGTATGTTTGCTTCTTTTCCTCTGAAGTATAAAGTAATTATGACTATATAAAAACCTTTTACCGTAACTAATTAACTAGAAGCTCCTCATAAACTATGTGTCCACAGCACCGTATGTCTAATTATCTTCTTTCGCTTCAGAACTGTGATGTTGAATAATGAAGAAAACATTACCTGATGAAGTCTTTTATTTTATGATGATATCTCTGGAGACAGAAGAGACACAAAGGCTTAAATGCCATCTTCAATTACATCTTGGTCTTGGCAAGCTTTCAGCTGGTTTTGATTTGCATGGAAACCACATTATTTTTAAAACCTTATAGAAAGAAGGAAGGAAGGAAGGTAGGAAGGTAGGAAGGAAGGAAGGAAGGGAGGGAGGGAGGGAGGGAGGGAGGAACTGTAATAATTATAAAATGGTCTGTATAGCTGTTTAAGCACTCCGTTAATCCTAGGCATGAGAAACCCTTTTCATATGTAGAAAGTCAGGGCATAGCTGTTTACTTCCAGCCTATTTTGTTGGGCATTGTATCTTGGGTTTTGCCAATTCCATTAAAACGTCTCTTCTTTCCCCACTCCCTAATGTACCACTCTAACTAATTCAAACCAGACAAGCATGAACTTATATGACAGAAACAGGAAGGTAGGTTTTGGGGGTGTTTCTTTTTTTGGCATGTGTATAATTATTTTTTAACTTTTGAAAGCAATGGCTCAAATCAATACCTGCAGGCATTTACGTGTAAGACCAGACATGCTAGTGAGGGCACTTTCAGTCCTTGCCTATTCCCAAGCCTGTGCCCACCGTCCAAGTATTTCTACATTTCTGTCAGCACTCAGGAGTATATTTC
>NW_006797481.1:3431262-3436558 GCF_000442215.2 Lipotes vexillifer | reverse complement strand
AGCAGGATTGGCTATCAAGCAGCACTTTCCTTGCGCATGAGGCCAACCCTATCTTTGGATACTGCATGCAAGGTCTATTAAAGTCTAGGAGATCTGCCAGGAGGAGGGATCTGGGGAGTACTCAGCTAGGCGTGGGGCACCCCACAGGCCTGGGTTTCTTTTCCCAGGTGTATCTATCTGATGTTTTCATTCTTGCAGTTTAGTTGGTGTCTTCTAACACTGTGCTTCCTAGAATGAAAGTATGAATCACCTGGGGTCTTGTTAAAATGCAGATTTTTATTCAGTATCTCAAAGATGGGGCCTGAGGTTCTGCATTTTTATCAAGCTTCCAAATGATGCTCATGTGGCTGATGCATGGACCCTACTTTGAATAGCGAGGCATCCACTCCTCCGAGCCAACTCCAGGACTTTCTCCTCCAAAATAAATCCTTTCTCTTCCTCCTTGGTCTTTCTCTGAAATCTGGGAGCACAAAGCAACAGTATTTGGTATTGATCTTGGTATTTACATAACCTCAGGCTTATCTGATGGATAAATGTTTCCCCTGAGTAAGGTTTATCTTCACAAGTAGATTCTACGCTCTGCTTCCTCTTTCCTTGGTTCCTCACAGCAGCAACAGTGATGACACCGGAAGCACAGAGGCCATGGTAACTACTTGTTGAATAGAACTGAGTTGGATTGGATAGAATTGGCTATGATTTCTTTTTTTTTAATATCTTAATTCTATTGGAGTATAGTTGGTTTACAATGTTGTGTTGGTTTCAGGTGTACAGCAAAGTGATTCATTTATACATATACATATATTCATTCTTCTTAAGATTCTTTTCTTGTATAGGTTATCACAGAATACTGGGTAAAGTTCCCTGTGCTACACAGTAGGTCCTTGTTGGTTACCTATCTTATATTTAGTAGTGTGCGCATGTTCATCCCAAGCTCCTGATTCATCCCTCCCCACCGTGTTTCCCCTTTGGTAACCATAAGTTTGTTTTTCCTATCTATAAGTCTGCTTCTGTTTTGTAAAAAGTTCACTTGAATGTTTTTTGAAAATTAGATTCCACGTATGAGTGATATCATATGATATTTGTCTTTCTCTGTCTGACTTACTTCACTTAGTATGATAATCTCCAGGTCCATCCATGTTGCTGCAAATTGGCATTATTTCATTCTTTTATATGGCTGAGTAATATTCCATTGTATATATGTACATCTTCTTTATCCATTCCTCTGTCAGTGGACAGTTAGTTTGCTTTCACGTCTTGGCTATTGTAAATAGTGCTGCAATGAACACTGGGGTGCATGTATCCTTTCAGATTATGGTTTTCTCCAGATATATGCCCAGGAGTGGGATTGCTGGATCATATGGTAGTTCTGTTTTAAGTTTTTTAAGGGACTTCCACACTGTTCTCCATAGTGGCTGTGGAGCCAATTTATATTCCCACCAGTAGTGTAGGAGGGTTCCCTTTTCTCCACACCCTCTCCAGTATGGCTATGATTTCTTATGCTATATTGAGAATACATTTCTTTCCAAACAGGATTCATAGACTTTGTGAGAGCTTTGGGGAGATTTCGTATTTTAAAATGTTTGGAGCAGTGATTCTCCAATAAGTAATCAAGTTCTAACACTGAATCTCAGAACCTGCCGTCCCCCACCCCACCCCTACTACCCAGTCCTCAAAGAAACAGCCAAAACAGAAAGTAAAATACCACCGACAACGGAATCTTTATCTTCCCTTCCCTGAAGAACTCTGCTGGCCTTCCCATTGCTGTCTACCCATCTCTCTGACCCCAGCTGAGTGTCTTGAGACTCTAAGAGGAATGAAAAAAAAAAATCTTTTCTCCTCATTAAAAGAAAAAGGAGAACCTCTTATTTTGATAAATGTGTCATAAAGCACCATTTATAATATAGTTTTTCTGAATCATCTTCCAGCCAAATGGCTCAAATTTAAAAGCCCTTCCTTCCACTTAAAAGAAAAATAACATTGGGTTTTTTCCTGCTACCATTCCATCTTTGTGTTATACCCTACGGCCTCCCCACCTCTTCTTTGTCTACCCCATTCCTACACACATACGTGGGTCCACTGCAAATACAAGGTTTCAGTCAGATTTCCCTCCTCACTGCCCCAGGCTGAGGAATGTCTCTCTGCTCAGAAATTATAGAGCTGCAATTATATGCGGAATATATTTTATTCTTAATTATGTTGTATCCTGTGCCACATTTTTCTTTGTTGTCCCACCCCGATAGTTAAATATTTTATTGTTAGTTAACTTTAGACATATTTATACTTATCAAAAGATGCTAGATTGAAATTTGCTAAAGAAAGCCATGACCTATACCTCGGTCCCCCCATGTGTCTAGCATACATTCATCCATTCAACAATTAATTTTTGAGCACCAGCAAAAGTGGAGTGATTGATTAATAACCAAAATAAGGTGAAATATATGTATATTATAAGGTCTTATAATTGAATATAAGACCTGATGTTTCACAATCCAAGTACTTTCACATCTCATTGCCCTTGTCACACCCTTCTGAAGCAGATGGGAAAAGGTAATATGTCATGCAAAGCATTTAATTAGTAAATTCACTTTGACAGTGTTTCAAGTCAGGATGTGGAAAAAAAAAGATATTAAGTGGAATAATATAAAATTTAACTGTGACATGTCAAACAAACTCTTGGAGCAGATACATAAAAATACCAAAGAAGAACAGTGATTTAAAAACTAAACAACAGTAGATCGATTTATGGCTTATTTAGCCAAATCAGCAATCTGGAAAAGTACCTCTTAAATTTGGACTGGAAGCTTGACAGAGAGTAAGACAGCCTGACCTCCGTGGTTAATAAATTCCATAAGTAGAGAGCAAACATTAAAAATGCCCCGTAGCTCAATGTCTTCAGCCAAAAAGAACTAATCCAATTGACTGAGACCAAAGAAAACGACTGGGGCTGTATGGTTCCAGAATGTCTCTGAGGTATTCAAAACCAAGTCAATTTAAGGACTTGTAAGTTAATAACTAGGACTTTACATATAATCCTGTACTTTACAGGTAGCCAGTGAAGGTTTTTTACAACCAGGGTAATGTGATTTTCATGCTTGGTGTCAGTCAGAATATCAGTTACTGAGTTCCAGACCAAGAGAAGTTCCTTGATCAGTCCACTAGCAGAGTCCCTTGGAACACCGGTGTGTGCGGGCAGCTCGGAGTCCTGGGAATACAAGAGTTCAAAAACACATGTGGGGAGGTGAGAGCGGTGGACAGCCACCACGGAGAAAGCTGGTTCATAGGACTTTTAAATGTGTGTTTAGTAAATAATTAAATAGGAAGCCTAAAAGATATGTCAGGATCAAAGATTAAGTGCAAATTCATAATAGAAATCTTGGGAGCTAACAACCTTCAAAGCTACAGTTCTGGGCAATTTACGGATTTGCAGTAATGGTGAGAACCCAGAAGCAATAAGAGTTTCTTCTTAGTGTGATTCATCATCAGCTTTTAATAGGCAGAGAATATCCGGAGGTTAGGTAGTTACAGAGTGAATTTAAGTTTCAAAGGGGTGAAGATGACTATTTTTTTTTAATACTACATAATGTTAGATGAATATTTTAAATACCTTGATTGGATTCCTTTTTTTAAAATGCTCCAAGAGCTCTGTGTGTGTGTACGTTTTAATTTTTGAGTGGAAATATTGTAATGTAAGATGACAAGATCTTTACAGATTTAATATTGACTACTATTTAGAAAACTAAAATAGGAAAATCAACAAAAACATTAGCTGAATACCTAACGTGTTCCAACCACAGTACTAAGTACCTCACACAGGTTCTTTTATTCTCATTTTAATATCACAAGGTAGATGGTATCAGCTGGAAAAACAAACCAGGAGATGAAAGCTCTGAGAGTAGATTATGCTGAACTAGCTCCTGACCCCTCAAAATCTATCCACACACCAGGAACATTAGCATCACTTGTGAAGTGGTTAGAAATGCAGACTCTCAGGCTTCAGATACTGAATCAGAATCTGCCTCCATCAGTAGCTGTAGGGTTCTGAAAGATCTCTTCCGAGCGTCACTTGAGTGAGTTCTCATCGAGAACATGGGGAAGGAGGCAGGCAGGTGATGTGACCAAGCTCAGGGCTTGGATGGCTGCATCCCTGCCATGCAAATGAGCAGCAGCCCGAGGGGCTCCTCACCCAGGAAGTGCATACACAGAGGGTTCTTGGAGAGGGGTCATATGGTGAAAAATGAAGAAAGGAGACATCTTTGGTTGGCTCTGGCAGGGAGCGTGGGAGCTCATGGGCTCTCAAGAAGCGTCATTTCCCCAAAATTTACTAAGCAACAACCCTATTTCACAAAATAAAGGTTAAGACAGTAGGTTCTGGAGCCAGACTGCCTGGATTTGATTTCAGATCTGCTTTGTAACCTTGGACAACTTAATCTCTTTATCCCTCAGCATCCTCCTTTGTAAAATGGGGACACCAGTGGAGTTGTGGTGAGGCATACAGAAAGAGCTCAGTGGATGTTGGCTATCATGGCCTTTGCCTCCCATCAAGGAACTTAGCTTTTGGCGGGGATGCAGGCTTTAAGGTACAATTGTGATAAGTGCTATGTGAGAAGAGTACAAGGAACTATAGAAACATATGTTAAGAGAGGAGATTGACCTTATCAAGGAATCAGGGATTATCTCTTATATAATTGACCTTTCATTGTGGTTGAAAGTTTGCATAGAGACTTCCTGGTGGAAAGAACAGCACTAAAAACCCTCATGAGGAAGTAAACAGAGGAGAACCTGTGAGATGTGTAAGGTGAGTGCAGAGATCAGGGTGTTCTGGCCCATGGAGCGGTAGGCAACCTAAGAATATTCCTGCTAAAGCACCTGGAATTCTGGATACACAATAAAACATATTCTCTTTGCTGAATAGTAGATTTCAGAAGAATGGGAAACCCTCAGTTGCTGGAATGGATTAAGAAACTGGGTAAGGGCTTCCCTGGTGGCGCAGTGCTTGAGAGTCCGCCTGCCGATGCAGGGGACGCGGGTTCGTGCCCCGTTTCGGGAGGCTGAGAATTTGAAAGTCGATCTTGAGAGGCCTAGACCAAATAGAAAAAAGAGAAAAAAAAAAAAAAAAAAGAAAGAAACTGGGTAAACCAGTAAGCAGTGCCATGGTTACCCTTCGAGGAATTATTGATCTCAGTAGTGCCAAGGTTTGGCTAAGAGAAGATGAGGTTTTGGGCTGAGGGAGGGAGGAAGTTAGAGCTGAAATCCCCTTTATGAAGCTGAGACAGGCAAAGGGTGGGTAGGAAAACTC
>NW_006797481.1:3421439-3431252 GCF_000442215.2 Lipotes vexillifer | reverse complement strand
CAGGAATGAGGGAGTAGTCTGCCTTTTTGGGTGGGGAGAGAGAGAGAGAGAGATCATTGGATTCATATTTCAAAAACATCATTCTAGCTACAGACTGGAGGAGGGCAAAAGTGATATAGGCATATGAGTTAAGACACTCAACATTAAGGTGAAACGTTTTGGTGACTTTGACCAGGGCGGTGGCAGTGGAGCCAGCCCATGTGACTGGTAGCGTGATCAATTCCAGGTCCAAAACTGTCATCATAAATGAAGAATAGAACTTAACAAGGAGCTTATGAAATGACTCAGGAAAACAAAACAGATCGATGACAAGGGTCCAGCTTCCAGAGACTGGAACAGTAGAGGCTGGCAGGATCCAGGTTGTAGGAGATTTTGGCAAAGTTTATGCAAGACAACCCGGGCCAAGAGAAGAATTACTGGGGTTAGATAGGAGGGATCCTTCACATTTTAGAGAACAGCGATGATGGTCACCCCTACAGGGGAAGGAGCTGCAGAGTAGCCCAGGGCAAGGGGAGTGGTCTTTGGGCTCACCTCTGGAGCTGAGACTTGGAAGAAAATTCGGGAAGGAGCTGAGAATTCTATCAGAATTGCAGCGTCGCTGACTCAAAATTGTTTCAGGCTAGAAGACCTGTTGCAGTTTTCTTATGACAGGGCCGAAAGCAAGCTCATCACACGAGATGAATTGTGCCAAAGCACAGCAGTAGAGGGCTGCTGCTCGCTCAGGCAATACAGCGCCGTCTGTCCTGCTGTGATAGCTTTTATTTAAGCATTATCTATGTTTACATCTTAAGACTTGTTTTCTTAACATTCCAGAAATGCCAAAGCAGCAACATATGCTTTTATTGATTAGACAAGCAACAGTGGGCTTTCTTGAAGACATGCCATGCTTCATCCTTGAGCTCACAAGCAGCACAAGGCCACCTCCTTGTGTTCCCACCATTATTCTGATTATACTAAAGTAGCACAAGGACATTTCCTTGTGTTCCCATCATTCTGATTATACTGAGGTCATTTCATGGATCAGCGCCCAAAGTATCCAGGACTGCCTGCAGTTCTGACCTATTCGCCAGCCCTTGGTTTGCCGAGGGGTTCTGGCTTATTCACTAGCCCTCGCTTTGCCGAGGGGTTCATGGGTCACGTCTCCTTTCCATGTCCTCAGTTATTCCACTACAAAGACCAAGTAGTTTCATTTAGCATCTTGTACATCTTGTAGAGATGAAAGAAATGAGAGGTGTAAAGCCCAGTCTGCGACTCAACAGGTGGTCCATGTACAAGCAGCATCAGCCTCACCTGGAGGCCCCACTCCAGGCTTCCTGAGTGAGAATCTGCATCTTTCACATGTTCCCCAGAAATGCCTGTGCACATGACAGTGTGAGACGCACTGCTGTAGGAGAGTGTCACCTGAGCCATCTGTGACCTTGGATATGGGTTGGATGTGGGATACATGTTCTGAAATGGAGTATGTGAGGGTAGCTTTGAACTATTCCTCAGGCAAACCAAACATAGAAGAGATCTGGCCACATCCAGGCCAAGAGAGCTAGGGGTATTGGCATCCTCCTGCAGCTTAGATTGGGTAAGTACAATAAAACGGCTCCCAGAAAAGTGAAGGGGAAAGAGGTGGCAGAGGTGCCACCTTGGGAAGCAGCTGAGAGTTGTAAGTTCTGATTTATTTCCACTCTCAGTTAAATGAGTAAACTAATTGACATCAACCTCAAACTTACGAAACAACCTCAAAATATTTACAAGTTTAATTATTTTAGATTTAAATTCATAGCGGCAATACCTTTGCACCGAAGCAACATTTTTCTCCATCGATGCGTTAAAATCTTCCTTCATCACTCTGATGTCACTATGTAGGTATCTTTTACCCATAATACAGTTAGAAAGATTATATGACATCACTAAAATCAACTAGTGGTCCTACCATCCTTCCATTCAGTCAACATACATTGAGCCCCTGCTCTGTGCTAACATGGGCTACAGTAGTGAACATAACTGATGGAGTCACTGCTCTCCCGGTGCTTCAAGTCTGTGAGATCAAACACAATCATCACATTTCCAGCTGCTTTCCAATGTGTTATTAACATTTAAACTCTGATTCATTTTTGTAATCACACTATATGTGATAGCCAAATAAAACGTTATATTTGCATGTCTGTTGTTGTTTTGCTACATAACACCATGGATTGATCAGAAACCTCTTCTGTGCAGTATTTTTAGGAAAAGTTTCTTTCAGCTTCAATATACTCTTTCCTGTAGTGAAAAGACTGGAGAGTCCTAAGAGATGGCAATCTAACACATAAATATGTAAAATTCTCATTGAATTAACAGACCTGCTTTGGGGTTTTGTTTTGTTTTGTTTTCCTCTTTGGCTTGTTAGAATATAAAAATCTGGCAAGTTCTCTAAAACTCCATCACTTAAGTCTCTTGGGGGAGATGTGAGAATGGATGACTACAGCATAAGCATCAGTAGTCTTTGTGTCTCTAGATAGCTCTGCTGGGTCTCCAAGGGCTGCAAAAGATGATTTGTCAACTTAACATCAGCTGCAGCAGCTATGGAAGACGACTGTGCAGAAGCGGCATGCAAAGCTGGAGAACAGAGGGGCGGCAGCAGCAGAAGGAGTGGAATTTAAGGCTCCCCCCACATCCCTCCATTCCCTCCACTCCCAGCACATCACCTCCCTGGCCTAGTCTTACATTTGTTTCCTCTCCATCACTGATCACATATTTATGTTATTGTCCACATGTAAAAACAACAACAAAACCTGGTCCCTTAGCCAAAAGGCAGGTAGAACTTTGATCTTTGTACCTAGAGAGATAAAACAATAAAACTAGGTGTTAACTATCACTGGATTAAGTTGGGTAGAAGATAGACAAAATATATCCTTTGTATCTTACCTTTGTCTTCTCCCCTTCCTACTTAGCACACAGGCTCGGTAGTTGTGGCACACGGGCTTAGTTGCTCCGCGGCATGTGGGATCTTCCCAGACCAGGGATCAAACGTGTGTTCCCTACATTGGGAGGCGGATTCTTAACCACTGCGCCACCAGGGAAGTCCCATCTTCCTTAACTTCTTTTTTTTTTTAATAAATTTATTTGTTTAATTATTTATTTTTGGCTGCGTTGGGTCTTCGTTGCTGCCTGCAGGCTTCCTCTAGTTGCGGTGAGCGGGGGCTACTCTTCGTTGCAGTGCGCGGGCTTCTCATTGCGGTGGCTTCTCCTTTTGAGGAGCACGGGCTCTAGGTGTGCGGGCTTCAGTAGTTGTGGCACACGGGCTCAGTAGTTGTGGCTCGCGGGCTCTAGAGTGCAGGCTTCAGTAGTTGTGGCACACGGGCTTAGTTGTTCGAAGCCCCTGTGCTTGAGCAGATGAGTCTGGCGGCTGCTCCATCCCGACTACAAATGGTGCTGTCACAGGGGCTGCCGCTCGCTGGGCTGCCTTATTTTATTTTATTTTTGTGTCTGTGCGGTAAATCTTAAGTAATCTCTGGGCAGTTTGACGAGGTTTGGGCTGTTTTTTTTTCTTTTTTTCTTTTTTTTTTGCGTTACGCGGGCCTCTCACTGTTGTGGCCTCTCCCGTTGCGGAGCACAGGCTCCGGACGCGCAGGCTCAGCGGCCATGGCTCACGGGCCCAGCCGCTCCGCAGCACATGGGATCCTGCCGGACCAGGGCATGAACCCGCGTCCCCTGAATCGGCAGGCAGACTCTCAACCACTGCGCCACCAGGGAAGCCCGACATTTTATTCTTTCAGATGCTATTGAAATGGAATTACTTTCTCAATTTCCTTTTCAGATTGTTCATTGCAGGTGTACAGAAACACAGATGATTTCTGTGTGTCGATCTTTTTAAAAAAATATTTATTTATTTACTTACTTACTTACTTACTTATTTTGGCTGCTCCGGGTCTGAGTTGCGGCACGTGGGATGTTCGTTGCCGCGTACGGGATCTTCATTGCGGCATGCGGGATCTATTTCCCTGACCAGGGATGGAACCCAGGCCCCCTGCATTGGGAGCGTGGAGTCTTAACCACCGGACCACCAGGGGAGTCCCTGTGTGTCGATCTTTTTTAAAAATATATATTTATTTATTTACTTACTTACTTATTTTGGCTGCTCCGGGTCTTAGTTGCGGCACGTGGGATGTTCGTTGCCGCGTACGGGATCTTCATTGCGGCATGCGGGATCCAGTTCCCTGACCAGGGATGGAACCCAGGCCCCCTGCATTGGGAGCGTGGAGTCTTAACCACCGGAGCACCAGGGGAGTCCCTGTGTGCTGATCTTTTATCCTGCAACTTTGATGAGTTTGTTTATTAGATCTAGTAGCTTTCGTGCGGATTCTTGTGATCTTCTCTGCATAAGATCATGTCATCTACGAACGTTCTACTTCTTTCTTTTCAACTTCGATGTCTTTGTTTTTTTTTCTAATTATTTTCCCCCAGAACTTTCAGTACAATGTTGAATAGCTGTGGCGAAAGTGGGCATCCTTTTCTTGTCCCTGACGGATAATCTACTTTTAAGATACTTATTAAGTTGGTGGGATTTGTGCACTCAAAGAAAAGACAGGAAAGAGCTTGCTTCCTCTCTCTCTCTCCCTCTCCCTTCCCATCTTGTGAGGCTATAAGACAGCCGTCTGCAAACCAGGAAGACGGCTCTCACCAGAACCTGACCACGCTGACACCACGTTCCTGGACTTCCTGGCATCCAGAACTGTGAGAAATAAATTTCTGCTGTTTAAGCTACCTAGTCTATATTTTTTGTTATAGTTCAACTCCTAACCAGATTACCATAAATCCTTACACTAAAGGCCTATTTACCTCGGTTTTTTATTACGTGATACAATTATGTCCAACTTTTAACAGAAAGTTATGACAAAGGCAAGAAAAAACAGTCTGAAAAGACAAAGTAAACATCAGAACTAGACTCAGATATGAAATAAACATTAGAATTATCAGAGAAGTAATTTACAATAACTATATTAATATGTCAATTGTTCTAATGGGAAAAGTAGTCAGCATGTAAGAACAGACAGAGAATGTAAGCAAAGGGAATTTTTTAAGGAGGTAAGGTTATTTCATATGATAGACTAATGGTGAATACATGGCACTGTATTTTTGTTAAAACACACAGAACTTTACAGCACAAAGAGTAATCGATCTATGCAACTTAATAATTTAGGAGGTCACAATTAAATGCAGAACATAGCCAAACAAATTACAAATGTGTGAGACAACCCCACTACTGCAGTGGAAATTTACAGATAATTAATGGGAGCAGAGTAGATAATCTATGTGTTAATGGACTAGACATGGAGAGATAAGTATAAACTCATGTTCAGCTTAACATAGATACAAATGATTACACATAGAAAAGTCTTTTGTTTTCATTCTCTTTTTTTATTGCACTATAGTTGATTTACAATATTGTATTAGCTTCAGGTGTACAGCAAAATGATTCAGATATGTGTGTGTGTATATATACGTACATATACATATATATGTATACATATATTCTTTTTCAGATTCTTTTCCATTATAGGTTATTATAAGATATTGGATCCAGTTCCCTGTATCATACAGTAAATCCTTGTTGTTTATGTATAGTGGTGCGTATCTGTTAACCCCATACTTCTAATTTATTATTTCCCCCCTTTCCCCTTTGGTATCCATAAGTTGTTTTCGAAGTCTGTGAGTCTGTTTCTGTTTTGTAAATAAGCTCATTTGTATTATTTTTTAGATTGAGTGATATATAATATTTATCTTTGTCTGACTTACTTCACTTAGTTTGATAATCTTTAGGTCCGCCTATGTTGCTGCAAATGGCAATATTTCATTCTTTTTTATGGCTGAGTAATATTCCATTGTATATATATAACACAGGGTTTAATTTCCAAAATATACAAACAGCTCATACAACTCAATATCCAAAAAAAAATAGACCCAATCAAAAAATGGGCAGAACAGGGAGGTCAGCTCGGTGCTTTGTGTCCACCTAGAGGGGTGGGATAGGGAGGGTGGGAGGGAGACGCAAGAAGGGAGAGATATGGGGATATATGTATATGTATAGCTGATTCACTTTGTTATACAGCAGAAACTAACACACCATTGTAAATCAATTATATTCCAATAAATATGTTAAAAAAAATGTGGGCAGAAAATCTAAATAGACGTGTATCCACAGAAGACACACAGATGGCCAACAGGCATATGAAAAGGTGCTCAACATTGCTAATTATTAAAGAAATGCAAATCAAAACTACAATGAGGTATCACCTCACACCAGTCAGAATGGCCATCATCAAAAAGTCTACAAGTAATAAATGCTGGGGAGGGTGTGGAGAAAAGGGAACCCTCTTGCACTGTTAGTGGGAATGTAAATTGATACAGCCACAGTGGAGAACAGTATGGAGGTTCCTTAAAAAACTAAAAATAGAGTCATCATATGATCCAGCAATCCCACTCCTGGGCATATATCCGGAAAAGATGAAAACTCCAATTTGAAAAGATACATGCATCCCAATATTCATAGCAGCATCATTTATAATTGCCAAGACATGGAAGCAACCTAAGTGTCCATCAACAGATGAATGGATAAAGATGTGGTACATACACAGAAATATTTATAGATATATGTATATACACAGGTTAGTATACATATGTATATTTTTTTGCTCTGGCAACTGAGAGGTACTAGAAGCAATGACACCCCAGTAGCAATGAGTTCACCTAGTGCCCGGATATTGGTTTCATTCTCCAGTGAAAGGAACCAGGGCTCCTGAGAGAAATGACCAATCCTACAAGATGACTCTGGAGCATCTTGCAGTTCCAGAAAGATGACACAATTCCCCTGCATGGTATGCCAAGGGTCCACTGTTTTCTCCAGGACAAAGCCAGAGGAACCACTTGTTCACTAGTGCCCAGAGAAAGAACTAGACCCCACACCCAAGCAATAAACCCATGGGTCTTTTTCTTGTTCCTACACTCTGATTCTTTGGCAAGGCTTTTCTCTTTATTTCTTTCCTAGCAGAGTGACCTAACTCTCCACCCTTCTTTGGCTCTACTTAGAAGCTCTCACTAAGACATCTGTTAGGGTCAGCCCACTAAATGTGTTTCAGATTTTATAGTTGAGCACTTGGATGTCACAGTCTCATTCCTGGCTCTATCCACAAAGGATGCGAGGGGCAGGCCTCTCTGTCTTAAATGCAAGATGAAAATTACAGTACGTTGGGCAGAGACTGTGAAAGGCTTTACGTAATAACGAGCCCCCTTGAATGAATTATGAATAAGGAAATGCCTATTAGCGTTTCGTACACTGACATCATGTCCTTATACAGAATAATCTTACAAGGAAGAGAAGATTTCAATTCTGAGGCCCAAAGCCCATTATAAAGTGCACACACACAAACTTTCTTTTAACCACTTTTCCTACCTGCTAGAAATGGCTTACAATCATATGATTTTAGAGTCATAGGTACAAAATTTTAAGCTTTTGACGGGAAACTGAGGTAGAGAGTTGCCTTGCTGTTGCGTATACATTATATGAAGATTTTATAAAAAAAATATTATTTCTGCAAGATGAAAAACCTTTTGTGGCTTAGAAGAACTATTTAGTCTTTTAGAAGTCTTAATAAATATTGGCTTTTAATAAAACTTTATTAGCAAGCCTTTGGATTAGAGCAATCTATAGTTTATCTCTACACAGTTAGGCAAGGAAAAGGATCTCTTTCTTTTCCCCCCATTCCTGGTTAACTATGGATTATAAAGCACAGGGAGCAGAAAATTGAAGCGATGTGACACATTTGGGTCTTTCTAGAAAAAGATGATACATAAAAGCCCAAACTTCTTGGGGCTTCCCTGGTGGCGCAGTGGTTGATAGTCCACCTGCCGATGCAGGGGACACGCGTTCGTGCCCCGGTCCGGGAAGATCCCACATGCCGCGGAGCAGCTGTGCCCGTGAGCCATGGCCGCTGAGCCTGCGCATCCGGAGCCTGTGCTCCGCAGTGGGAGAGGCCACAACAGTGAGAGGCCCGCGTACCGCAAAAAAAAAAAAAAAAAAGCCCAAACTTCCAAAACAGGTACATTAAGGGATGATTCTTTACATTGCAAATAAATTACCTGCCTTACAAAACTGATCATTCCAGGGCTTAATCATATAACAACCTACCTAGTATATTTTAAAAATCTAGTACATAAAAATTATTTGTATCAAAAATTTCTATATAGGCTCTCTGACTCAACTGAGAAGGGAAGTACACTAGTACCTGTTTATAAATATAAACATAAAAAAATTCATTAGCCCGGATATGATGCAAATTCTCTTCTGCTTTATTTATGTTTTCTTAAAGTTCAATTATTAAAAAAAAATTCTTGAGGTATTTGCTGTGCAAGTCATACTGTAATCTTATTTGGTCTTATAAAAGAAAGACATAAAACTATGGTTTCAACAAAGTGTATTTCCGAGCCATAGACTAATCTGAAATCCGTATTTTATGGTCAACAGAGTTAAGTAGACTCATGATCTTACTGCAAAGAAACTTTTTCCTCGTATCCTTGTCATCAAACTGTCATGAGAACTGTTTCATTCCATTCTAGGTCAAGACAGTTACTATATGTTTTTTTTTTTTTAACTTTGAAGAACTAACCATATTATAAACCTATCAAATTGCACATATATTGTCAGGAGCATTTCTCAAACGTTTTGTACTTAGAAGAAGCTTCTAGAAGTCCACTGGCTTATAGCAGAAGGTCAGTACTCTGCTAGACATCCCATTTTCCTTCCCTCTCTCATTACAGACTTCAAATGGAGCTCCACTCTCCAATGATTATGGATGGACAAAATGATGGGCAACAGAACCCATCCCAGATGAGGGCATTTTCTTGAGCTTCTAGCATTAAGATGATAAATGGGTAGATCATCTGGCCTTCAACAAATGACAAAGAAATATTACAACTGATTAGAGTACTTTCAGTTTTGTTGTATGTGCCCACTCTTGACCCTCTAGATATACGGATAAAGAAAATATATATTACTTCTGATATTTCAAGATAAAAGTTTTGAGGACATTTCTTTTATTGGACTTCCTGCTCTTGGCAGTAGCCTGATAGGGTGCAGTTTTATTAAAATAAGGAAGGCCTGGGGCTTCCCTGGTGGCGCAGTGGTTGAGAGTCCGCCTGCCGATGCAGGGGACACGGGTTCGTGCCCCGGTCCGGGAGGATCCCACATGCTGTGGAGCGGCTGGGCCCATGAGCCATGGCCGCTGGGCCTGTGCATCCGCAGCCTGTGCTCCGCAAGGGGAGATGTCACAACAGTGAGAGGGCCCACGTACCGCAAAAAAAAAAAATAAGGAAGGCCTGCATGGCACAGTCCAAACTCTTCATCCTCCTTCTATATTATCAACACTATATACAACCAGCTTCCCATTAAGCCACTTTACTTTGCCAGTGATTATTTCTCATGCCTTCTTAACAGGCTGTCAGTATTATTACTTCTGTTTTTGCTGTTGCTCAATTGCCTTTACATGTTTGGAGCAGGAAAGAGGACACTTTAAACACATTTAACCAGGTCTTAGTTTGGGGGTCAGAAATGTGCTGCAAGTCCCACACCAGCCTGCAAACGTCTGGTGTCCTAGATGGGAGTAGTAACAACTCTGCTCTTATTTTCATAACTTCATTATGGAAGATGTTCACTGGTTTCCTCCTCAGTGAGTTTAATTCACACCAATATATATATATATATATATATATATATATATATATATATTGGTGTGAATTAAACTCTCTGAGGAGGAAACCAGTGAACATCTTCCATAATAAAGTTAT
>NW_006797481.1:3394058-3420678 GCF_000442215.2 Lipotes vexillifer | reverse complement strand
CGGGACGCGCAGGCTCAGCGGCCATGGCTCACGGGCCCAGCCGCTCCGCGGCATGTGGGATCCTCCAGGACCCGGGCACGAACCCGCGTTCCCTGCATTGGCAGGCGGACTCTCAACCACTGCGCCACCAGGGAAGCCCTCACACCAATATTTTAAGGAAGATTAGGGAAAAAAAAAAAAGGAATGAAAGAAAACATTTCTGACAGCACAGAGCTGGGTTTTCATGCTCCCATCATACAAAAAAATTCCAAGATAATTATAGCATATAACAGATCTTTAAGGTTTATTTTGTGAATCAAATCAACTGTGTATTATTTTCTGTGCTAAAGCTCAATATGACCACAAAAATGCTATATTTTTAGCCCAGCTTTATGTTTTTCCTCTAAAATGATTTTCCCCAGTGAAACAGGTTTTAAAAAACCAGCTGAAAATCAAGCAACATCATAGAGCTGCTTTTTTGTTCAATGTCACCATTCAGCCTCACTCGAAATATTGACACTGAGATGCCTCAGCTGTTACATCACCAACCCTTTCTAACAGCTGCACTAAGAAGTAATCGTGTTATTTTATTTCTTGCTTCTTCTCTGAGATGATTTTCGATAGTGTCCAAATCTACTATAGCGAACAAGTCAGGGACTCACATGCAGACTGTCAGCTCCTGACTGAAAGGTGTTCTCAGAGGGAGCCACAGAATCACAGATGCAAAGCCTAGGGTCACTGGAACAGTTATCTCCATCTGGAAATCTTAAGCTAGGGGCAGAGTCAGGTCTGAGCTCAGGACTAACAATCCAGCATTCCTGAGGAATAGACCACCAAATACACGTGCCTTGAACACTAGGGGTTTTGTCCCTTTTGTCCACTAAATGTGTCCTAAGCCTCCAGAAGAGTGCTTGGCACATAGTGGGCACTCAATAAATATTTACTGAATAAATGAATATCAGCTTCTTGATCAAGGTCATAAGCCAGCTAGGAATCAGACTTGACTATCTCATGTGACCCTATATTACCAGGGTTGGCAACATGAATGAAAAGCGTACCCAGATCTGGCTTTTAACTGGTCACTTACTTATGTTATCTCAGCCAAGTACTTTTTTGGATGTTTTTCTAAGAACAAATAACTCAGAAGCCTAAGCTTTCTCATCTGTAAACTGGGATAATATTGGACCTAGGGTTTAATGCTTATCAATTTAGATAGTGTATGACAAACTCTAAAGTGTAGGATTTTGTTACTATCAGCAGATGGACTCTGAGATGTAGCCATTTCATTACTGCAGAAAAGTTTAGGCAGGAACTCTGTGACAGAAGCAAGCTCTCCTATGTGATGAAAGGCCCTGGCCAAGGGCATGCTGGGAGCCATGACCTGGATAGCTCCTGAGCTGGAAGCAACCTAGTAAGAGCCAAGGAAACCAATACAACCCATAATGAGGTACAAAGTGGGCTGGAGGAACTGGGTGGGGGAAGCAGTCAAGCAAAGGGCAGGACTGGGCAGAAGTTCAAATTAGTTACCCCAAATATGAGATGCTGAGGATACATTTATAATAACTAGGTAGTGGATTATCCAGGTAGTGGATTAAAATGCAGTGTTGAGAATTCTGGATGGACATAGTCCTCAGTATCCAGAAGATTCTAGGTCATTTGTAGACAAATCCATTCCTTGAACTAGGTGACAGCATTTAGAAACCAGGGCTAGCTCTAAAGGAAGGGAGCTGGCAGATCCTAGGAGAGAGGGCAGACATTAGGGCTATGTTGGGTGCCAGGATACAGAGATAGCAGAGGCTGGGGTAGAAGGACCGGATAGGCAGGCTTGTCTCAGTCCTCATGGGACATCCAGGGATTTGTCCACTTCAGGAGCCTAGACATCACAGGTTCTTAATGTACCAGCAGACCTGGGTGGGGCTAAGCCCACAGGGGCCAAACAGCATTGTTGGTAGCTCAGGTGGGAAGGTCTAAATTCTCTAATAATTAGCACTAAGGCTAATAGTAAGAAAGCTATTGTTTTTAAACTTCAAAGGATGTTGCTTGTGCTATGAAGTGACAGGAGACAACAGTTATGGACTAACCACAGATGTACTTTGTGACATCTTAAAGCACAGTATTATAAGGCAACATTCTGAAGGCATATCCACAATTTTCCAAGTGTCTACTCGAAACAAAAGAACATCAAGTGGTCAAGGCCATAGTTACAGACCAAGGATCAACGCTTGTTTGTACCCATTTTTATCCCAGCCCTGCCATTTTGAGTGACCTCGTCCATAACCACCCAGCTGATGGTCAGAAAAGGAGACGAGGGACAATCAAGCGTAGTTTGTGGCTGTTCCCCAAGACTCCTTCTCATTGCTCTCACCATTCCAGTTCTACCAGGATCCTCACATTTCATTTCCCATTCCAGCTCTCCTGTCCTTCAGTGAAGACAACTGACTCTCTTCCTATCTTGACCTCGGTGCATTCCCAGGACTCTGCTCTTCTCAGCCTCTGGCTCCATCCACCCCCGGACATCTCAGGTGAAATGCTTTGTTCAAGCTCTGGCCCTAGGACTAGACACCAGCCTCCATCAGCCTGACCAGCTCCCAGATGGACCCACTCAGGCCACCCAAAGAGGGAAACATTGCCATGCAGGCCTGTTCTGTACCAAAGCCTCTCCACTGGGGTCCTGTAGCCACTGCCCTGAGAGACCTTTAGGGAAAACCCAGAGCTTGTAGGAGAGCTGCCTGTTCAGAAGTGGAAGAAAATAGCAAGCTTAGAGAAGGCGCAGAGCCAGGAACAGCCCACCAGACCCAGACATGCCCACCCCCATGTTACCTGCAGTGTTTCAATTTCATTTTTTAATTTTCTTTTCAGAATCATCCCTTTGAAATATGCAAATAATTCATTGAAAGTTATGAATTTTTCAATCATTCACATTCTACGGTAAAACAGTTTGACACGGTCGCTTTCCTCCCAATATCTAGCACAGAGCAGTTGTAAGGGTAAATCTGCAGTTTGACGGGCTGTGGTGAGGAAGCAAAATAAATAATATAATTGAAGATCTTTGGAGACCAGGAGAAACTGTCTTGAAATATATGGTGCCACAAAGGGGAGGGAGAGAGACCAGTGGAGCTCTAAGGACACGGGGGGCCAGGGCTCAGGTACAGCAGCAGGCAGATGAGAGGTATAAGAAAGAGGAAAACAAAGTTTCTTTTTGTTGTCAATTCTCCCCCAAATTTACTTAGGACCAGCTATGAATCAGGAAAGAGGTGAAATTCTCTTCCTCTCATTTCACTTCCTGTTCCTGAGATCAGAGCCCAGGCTGATATAATTCTTATAATTTGTTAAGTGGGCTTCCATTCTTTGTAATAAAAATTTTTGGAACAGATAACATTTCCAATGGTTCAAAATTCAAAAGGTACCAAAGGCACCTCCAGGAAGCCACTTCCATGTGATTGGGGATCCTTCTAAGAGTGAATAAGCCATATGCACAGTAAACACTCACAGTCATTCTCTCTTTTTTTAGGCTATTATTTTTAAAGTAATAGTTCAGGAACATTAAGTTATATTGGCTTTGGGGACTGCCTAGGACTACCATTATAACATTTATAACATTTTTTTTTCTTTTTTTTTTTTTGCGGTACGCGGGCCTCTCACTGTTGTGGCCTCTCCCGTTGCGGAGCACAGGCTCCGGACGCGCAGGCTCAGCGGCCATGGCTCACGGGCCCAGCCGCTCCGCGGCATGTGGGATCTTCCCGGACCGCGGCACAAACCCGTGTCCCCTGCATCGGCAGGCGGACTCTCAACCACTGCGCCACCAGGGAAGCCCTGTAACACTTTTTTATAACTACCATTTATAACACTTTTTTTTTCCTGAGAGAAACTATGTTCTCGGAACCACATAATCAACCAAAAGATACACTTCTAGAACCAGAAGCACCTTCACACGCCGGAGCCTTCCTGTTTAGATCTATATTAAGCAGTGCTGAATAAGCAGAGATATGAAGAATGAGGCCGTGAACAGCGGCTGTATATGCCAGATTAAAGTTTTCCGTGATTATTTTTTTCCTCCCCTAAGTACCTTCAAGATGGGCTTTTGAGAAGCCAACATTTATTGGGCCAAGGGCTGACAAGAAGTGAGAGTGGGAAGAAACCTTCTTATGTTATTAACATTCTCCTTCCTCTGGCTAAATAGCAGCGATCTCAGTGAAAGGGGTCCGAAGGCTGTCCTCAAAAACCCTTTCCAACTGGCTCACAGCTGTTGACAGTTTCTGCATCCACGGATGGAAATCCATTAATTCCAGGCTCTCATATGGGAAATACAGTAACTGAGTAAGGGGTCAAATGTATGCATTTTGTTAACGTCACTAGCTGGTGTTTTCTGACACAAAGTTTGTGTGGGTTATGTCTACATGACAAAGTGAAGCAAGTGTGAGTGTGTGATGATCATTTCCAGAAACATCAAGGCATGTGGTGTTGGCAGATAATCCACCACACCTAGGTTGAAAGCATCTCCTCTTGGAAGACATTGTGATAACTTACCACGCTTTGCCCAAAAAAACACAAAAAACCCACAAATTTATTATGAAGCCTGTGTATGGACTTCAGGAAACATCTTTGAAAGGATAAACGTTTAGGTTTCATACCAACAAGGGGAAATAATTAAATCTCCCATTTGAATTTGATTGGACCTAAAAAATCAACTCTTCCTTTCTTTTTTTTTTATTTTTTTTGCGGTACGCGGGCCTCTCACTGCTGTGGCCTCTCCCGTTGCGGAGCACAGGCTCTGGATGCGCAGGCTCAGCAACCGTGGCTCACGGGCCCAGCCGCTCCACGGCATGTGGGATCTTCCCAGACCAGGGCACGAACCCGCATCCTCTGCATCGGCAGGCAGACTCTCAACCACTGCGCCACCAGGGAAGCTCGGACATATGCCTTTTTATGTGGATACATATTTTCATTCTTCTAGGTAAATACTTGCAGATAGAATTACTGGATCATATTATAAATATATATGTTTAACTTTATCAGGTACTGACATACTGTTTTCCAAAGTGGCTGCACCATTTAACATTCCAACCCACCGTGCATGAGACCTCCAATAGCTCCACATCCTTGCCAATACCTGGTGTTATCAAGCTTTATTACCTTACCTATTCTGGTAGTTTTGTAGTTGTTTCTCATTTGCATTGTGGTTTTAATTTGCATTTCTTTAATGACTAGTGATGTTGAACATATTTACATATGCTTATTGACTATCTTCTTTTGTGAAGTTTCTATTCCATTCTTTTGCCCATGTTTTAATTGGGTTATTTGTTTTATTATTATTGAGTTGTAAGAGCTTTTTTATATATTCTGGATACAAAGCATTTGTTGGATATTTTGTGAATATTTTTCCCCAGCCTGTGACTTCCCTTTTTGTTTTCTTGGAATTATGTCTTTCAAAGAAGAGAAATTTTTAATCTTGATGTAACCCATTTTATCATGTTTGTTCCTTTATAAAATGTGTTTTGGCACCCAGTTTAAGAAATCTTGGCCTGTGCCAATACAGCGAAGATTTTCTCCTATATTTTTTCTAGAAGTTTAATCATTTTAGCTCTTACTTTTAGATCTATGACCTATTTTGAGTTAATGTTTATATATGGTGTGAGATAATGGTTGAGGTTTTTTCATTTTCATACAGATATCCATTTGTTCCAGTATCATTCGTTGAACAAACTGCCTTTTTTCCATTGAATTACCTCAACATCTTTAATGAAAATCAATTGACCATGTAACTAGGAGTCTATTTCTGTCTGTTCCTTGATCTATTTGTATATTAATGCCTCATTGTCTTGATTATTATAGCCTTATGATAAGTCATGAAATCAGGTCGTATGGGTCCTCCGATTCTGGTCTTCTTTTTCTAAATTGTTTTAGCTATTTTAAGTCCTTTCCTTTTCCATATAAATTTAAAAATAAAGTTATTCATTTCTTAAAATAAAAAATCCTGGGGGCTTCCCTGGTGGCGCAGTGGTTGAGAATCTGCCTGCCAATGCAGACGACACGGGTTCGAGCCCTGGTCTGGGAAGATCCCACATGCCATGGAGCAACTGGGCCCGTGAGCCACAATTACTGAGCCTGCGCGTCTGGAGCCTGTGCTCCGCAACAACAGAGGCCGCGATAGTGAGAGGCCTGCGCACCGCGATGAAGAGTGACCCCCACTTGCCACAACTAGAGAAAGCCCATGCACAGAAATGAAGACCCAACACAGCCATAAAAATAAATAAATAAATAAATACATTGTGTATAAAAAAAATAAAAAATAAAAATAAGAATAAAAAATCCTGGTAGGATTATGGTTGGGATTGCATTGAATCTTTAGATCAATTTGGGGGGGATTGTCATCTTAACAATATTGAATCTTCCAACCCAGGGGTCAGCAAACTATGGTCTGTAGCCCAGATCTAGCCTGTTCTTGTATGCCCTCAAGCGAAGAATGGTTTTTGTAAAACAAAACAAAACAAAGAAAAATACTCCACAGAGAGCTGTGAGGCCTGAAAAGCCACCAATATTTACTATCTGGCCCTTTACAGGAAAAGCTTGTCAACCTCTGTTCAGACCTTTGAATATGACACATCTCTCCATTTATTTTGCTCTTTCATTCCCCTTTAAAATGTTTTGTAGTTTTCAACGCACAAGTCATACACATCTTTCATTACATTTATTCCTGTGGACGACCACACTTTAGGAACCATCGCTGTAAGTAGTGCGAGGCAGGGAGCACTAAGAGTTAACTTTCTTTTTTTTAAGGAGTCAGATTACATGGTGAAAATACTAAAATTATTTTAGTAATACTGTGGAAGGGCCCACAGAGGCTAGTAGAAGAGAAAACAAGAGGAATCTACAATATTTAAAATGAGAGGGCTTCCCTGGTGGCGCAGTGGTTGAGAGTCCACCTGCCGATGCAGGGGACCCGGGTTCGTGCCCTGGTCCGGGAAGATCCCACATGCCACGGAGCGGCTGGGCCCGTGAGCCATGGCCGCTGAGCCTGTGCCTCCGGATCCTGTGCTCCGCGACGGGAGAGGCCACAGCAGTGAGAGGCCCGCGTACCGCAAAAAATAATAATAATAAAAAATGAGAGGTTCTAGAGACATGGGTTAGAGGAGCAGGAGAGAAAAGGGAGTAAATTCAAAAACTATTTCAAAGGAAGGGAAAGCAGGATTGGTAATGGACTGGATAAAGAGGATGAAAGAGAGGGAAGAGTCAAAGACAACTTCAAGGTTTCCAGCCTGTGATGTTAAATGGCTCGTCCATGGTGTTTTTTATTTGGTTTACTTTTATTATCTGGATTCACAAATGGGATTTTCCCACATCTAGCTATTGTAGCTCCCTACATTCAGACTTACCATTGAAATTACCTGCTATCTCTTCACACCCTGTTAGTGAACAGGTAGTATTTTGATGGATGTTATATGATCAGAGAAATCCGGGGTCTTGGTGGCATGTGGAACAGAGCTCTCTCTAAATCCTTGTTTTAATTAATTATTCCTTAGTATTCGAAATCTTTTTAGCTCTGTGCTAACCTAAGAGAATGTTATTTTTACCACCTTGTTTGTTCAGAAATCATTAGCCCTTTAAGACATTTATATGTTATTTATGACATTTAAATTTGTTTTTTCCTTTTTCCATCCTTTGGCTTTCTTTTGAAGTCACACTATTAAACCTCCTTAAAAATATTTATGTGTGTTTAGTTAACAAAAGCTCCTGTAAGTTGAATCCATGCTGGGAAAAGGTTCAGGTAAGCTCTCTATATAAGCTTACAGACAATTGTGTAAATCTTCAGCCATTAAAGAGAAAGGAGAAAAAAGCCACCCTCATTACACTGCTGTCATTTACTCTTCATCTCCTGTCCTCTTTAGCAGCATTAAGATGGGATGTAAATTTGCCAGTTAATGCTGTTAGAAAATGGATGGTTCAAGAAGGGCAGGAATTAGAGATCAGTATTAGGTGCAGATAAGCTCCTTTCCCTCCGCAGTGGCGGCTGTTTAACATTCATGGGAAAATCATCATCAAACAGCGTTATCACAGCTCTGTTGATGGCTGAGGAACTTCATCACTATGATAATTTTTTTTATAGCTGTGAGCCAAAAAGCTCCCTTTTATTTCTGCTGTCTAGAGCTGTGACAGAAGCTTGTTGGTATGGGTAGGATACAGCCAACCCTGGGCTCCGCGGCTGGGTTTGACTCCCCGCCCCTGCTCTCTCCTTGTGCATGTTGCACTAAACAGTCCTACTGATAAAAATATATATATAAAAGATGGAAGTCCTCCAACAATCCTTCAAAGCATAACAGATATTTTTATGATCAGTAATTCAAAGTTTGACAAGTGATGCCATTCTGTAATGAAACTGTCATCCATTTTATTGTGAGCAAAATGCTAACTTGATAAAAGGCTCACGGAGGGGCGGAGAGCAGCCGGGTGGGAGCAGGCCAGCGGCGGCGGAAATACATGCCAGCCTCTGAATACCTGGAAAGCAAACTATTCAAAAGAGTCGAAGTATCCCTCCCTAGTCTATTTCTCATCAATAGGCTGAGTTGTCAAAGCTCCTTGCCTGTAATTATTCCTTTCTGAGTCCCAAGCAATGTAAGCTGGAGATCGGGTCTTCGGAAGTCCCTTTTTGGCTCAATTCTATTTTTATTTTTAGAGTGTTTGGGGACAACATTGGTTGTGTTATTCTAAACTCACCAAATTTGCTTTCGAGCACACAATCTTCACACATGATATTTCCCTGACATGTTTAGACATCTTCAAGTATATGAAAGATAAAAGTCGCAGTTGTTGCTGGCAGCATACATACAGGGCAAAGATGTGAGGTATTCTTCTGAGGTAGATAAGGAAACGAGCATTCAAAGGAAAATTTAAATTTATTAAGGTGCTCAAACTTCTGCCTCTTTGCAGCTTTGACCTCGTTTTTTGGAGGCTTAACGGCTCTAAGTGGCTTCCTCCTTTTGGAATGCAGCTAGAGAGCATGGTGTGAAAAGCAGTTTTGTAGTCTGAACAAAAAGGTACTATGACTTAACTGGTTGGGATTTGAATTCAGGATTGATTTAACTCCTTTAGTAATTTACTTTCCACCCCAGTTCGTTCCCTTTCTTTCCCCAGAAGCAGACTTCCAGTCCTACCATGATGGACTGAATTATGCTTGGAGTTTGGAGATAAGGACTTTTGTCTACCAGGCTCAGCTTAGACAACCAAACTCATTTCCCAGAAGACTAGAGTTTGAATCCAGTTAGGATCCTGGAGGTAAAAGGCTAGCATCTTATCATTTAAGTATAGCTATTTAAACATAAGTTTAAAAGAGATACTGCAGGATGGAGAGACGACGTTTTCCCTATGAGGATAATCTTGGGGAAAGCTGGCTGGCTGTTCCCTAAAGATCAGATAGCCCTCTTCACCCCTAAATAGCTTTGGTCACCTCTGACCTCTCAGGATCCAGAGCCAAAGGATGCTTCCTCATTCCAAGATTTTTCTGTTCCATGCTTGTTTAAAAACAGAAGAAGAAAAAATATCTAAGGGGGTATTTAATTTTCTGGAGCACATTTCTTCTTGAACTGACTATAGGTTTAATTAAGTCTTAACTTTGTGAGCTTCTCTTTGTGGGTGAAGAAAATATCACCCCCTCCCCACCCATAAGGGAGCTACTTGTTTATGTCTGATATCCATTTTTTTCACTAGACCCCTGAGGTACACAAGTCACAGATGCCCCTGCCTTATTGGGGGTAGGGGATCCACATGTTAACTCCCTCTCTCCACAGAGGTTACCACATCCAAAAAGAATTCCCAATCTTTCTTAGTTAATGGAGACTCCACAACACTTAACACTATTTTTTACTTGTTTATTGCCTATCTCTCTCCACTATAATGTAAGTTCCATGAGGGAAGACATTTGTGTCCTTTTTTTCCTTTTCTTTTTCTGCTATATCTCCAGTGCCTAGAACAGAGCCTGACATATAGTAGGTGCTCAAGAAATAGTTGAGGAATGAATGCATTCTTGCCTGCAGCTGAAGCTAGAAGAGCTTCCTAGTATTGTAGTACAAAGCTCAGGGGCCTCAACCTGGCTGGTAGAGAAATCCCAAGGGGAGCAGGGACTTTTCAGGACACCAGAAGTGACTGAAAAAGCACCTTTGCTTCCTAGGTACATGAAAGAAAGATGGAAATTTGTTCAACTCTGAAGCTGGGCCTAAAGAAGCAGATCCAGAGAGAGAGAGAGATGTTGTTCCAGTCTCCTGTAATGATACACATGGGGAGAGAAGACCGTGCGGTGGGGGTCAGCGGTCTTCTTGTTACCAACAATTTCAGGAAATAATGTTTATTGCCAGTGGCCCTTTCTAACCCTTTCTTTCTGTAGAAATACAGATCAGTGATTCTCCATATGAGTTATAAAGGCTGTATAACTATGAGCCATGAGTCATAAGGGAACTTTATTCAGAGTAGATGAAGAAAGAGCTCCCAGGGAGGACCAGCAAGAAGGAAAAGAGGGGGCTTCCCCGGGGGCGCAGTGGTTGAGAGTCCACCTGCCGATGCAGGGGACGCGGGTTTGCGGCCCGGTCCGGGAGAATACCACGTGCCGCGGAGAGGCTGGGCCCGTGAGCCATGGCCGCTGAGCCTGCGCGTCTGGAGCCTGTGCTCTGCAGCGGGAGAGGCCACAACAGTGAGAAGCCCGCGTACCGCAAAAAAATTTTAAAAAAAGAAGGAACAGAGGCATTGGAAAGCCCAAGAGGAAGTCCAATCCCCAGAAAGTGTCGGGGCCATCACTGTGTCAACCTACAAAAGCCTGAGAGCAGAACTTCTGACCCACATAAAGGGGGCCGGCTACATTTAGCAGCCACTGAAATCACACACTCTCTAATTTAGGTCATTTTACACTAACAACTATAAGAAATGGCTGTGAGTTCACAAGAACAAAAGACAATGATGATAATTTCCTTTGGCTTTTTTGCCAAGCCATCTAGCTTTTTTCCCCCACTTAAATCCACCCATCTATCTCATTATCTTGAATTAGCCTTATTTTTCCTTAGAAATAAAAAAAAGAATCAATTAACCTTTTAGTAACTAGAACCCACTGCAGAGATATCTTGTATTCACTGTAGGCTGTGACTCAGTTGTTAATTAATGTATTTTTTTTTACCTAATTTTAGCTCTGGAACTAGGAAGAGTTAATCTCATAAGAATTTCATTTTAACTTTCCTAGACATATCTGTGTGTGTGTGTGTGTGTGTGTGTGTGTGTGTGCATTTGTGCACATGCATTTGGCAGAACTATAGCATGGATCGGTTTTGATGCAAACCCAAGTTTATATAAATCTCTATATTTTCAAATTTCCTGTGGATATTAGGACTTCCTCTGGAAAGTGTAAAGACAGTCTTACTACATACATCTGAGTTTATGTCAACTAAAAATGAAAATGATGAGCTAGTTGTTTTCTGATAATGACAGGCGGGTTCCCATCTGAATCTATTTATCAAATTAGATCAAAATCAAAATATAATTTATAACACAGAAACCATTCTTCTGTTTCAGGGGCATGGGAAAACAGTTGATTCTGATATAAGTAGCTACTGGCCAGGAATGGTTGGTAGCATTTGGGGCCGAAACTTGCTTTTTCCCAAATGTCATTCTACTTGACCTATTTCATCACCGGGTTCCTTTAACTGTACATTCTTTAGGAAGAGTATTGGCCTTAAGAATCACAGGAATTCATGCTTGGGTCTTCACCATAGGGTCTGAAGCCAACCATTTGTTTTGTTAGCCAATCTAAGGGGTACAAATAAAATGAGCCCTATAATTGCCCTGACCTTGTGTAAGCCTTGCATACCTCCACCTCCCAACCAACACACACACACACACACACACACACACACACATGACAATGATAACTGCTGAATACCTCATAGGAATCTGATTTCGTAGTAGAAGGGATGGATTTTTTGGTCCATTTATACTCTCTCACCTCCACTGACCCAACACACATCTGTGAGCTAGGTGACCGACTCACAGAGGTGGTCAGAGGCCATGGCACAGTGATAAGCCAGTTGACCCATTTAGGGTCCACCCCTGAATGTTCGTGCTAAGTCAACTAGCCACAGACCACAGGGGCCACATAGCAGCATGAGAAAATGCACGGGTTCTGCTGCAACACGGGGCTGCTGGCTCCCACACCTTTTACCTGCTGGAGCCTGAATGAAATGCTCCTTCAGAGCTCTGCCCTCCACCTTGCACCTCATTAGTCATAGACAAACCGGGCCGTGAGAAAACATCAGAACTTCTCTGTCACCTCTAACAATGCGCGGGACAGATTCTCCATTTCCTTTGTTACGCTATGAATATTCTGCAGCTTCTCCAGTTTTATTAAGAAGACTTTCCCTTGGATTCTCTTTGTTCTTCTCATCTAATCTCTTAATGGAAGTTGCTAATTAAATTCCTATAGCCATTTTTTAAACAGTGTTTTGAATAGCAAAGTCTGTCAACTGCAGAAAGTGTATATTCTTATCAACACGCCTGTTGCCTGGAGGAGCGAAGGCCTCACTGACAGATGGCTGCCGAGGAAGACCCAGCAGAGCTCACATCCGCAGCACCTGTCAGCAGGGGCACGTGGGAGGTGCAGGGCTGCAGAGGAGGGCCAGGTTTGGCTTCAATCAATAGAATACAGGTTGCTAGAGTGTTTCTATTAATCTCAAGTGGAACTTCGAAAATTTAAGCCAAGTATTCTGGGCATGTACTTGTTTTTAAGTATCCTTTGACACTGTCCCATTAACAGTCATGCATCCCTTTACATTTCAGTGGTACTACATCTCTAAAGGAAATTTAAACAGCAGCTGAGTGCCTGACATGTATACCAACACATCCTTTTATCGGACACAAGTCATCAAATTGAGCTCCATTAAATTTACTTGCTGCTGGCTGGTAAGAATTTTCAAGACCTCCTTGAACAACACGGAATCATCATCTTGCACGGTAAATTTATGTTAAATTAAAGATGCAAATGTTTTCCCACAAACCAATCCCACTTTTACCTCCACATGGGTAGTCAGCTGCACAATATCTTAGAGTGGTTAATTGAAGGGTAATCCACCAACACAGAAATCAGTGCCAAATCGGTCCCTGAAAGGAGACATTTATCATTGGTCAAATGTTGGTATCTGCCTAAAGCAAAAATTCATTTCTTCTCTCAACACAGACTTTGTCCAGGCATAGCAGTTGTCAAGCACTGGGCAGGGGACATAGAGTAGTTGCCACAGCGTGGCTCAGGATAGCAGGCTAAGCACATGGGTCTACCACCCCCCCCCAACTCCACAAGTCGTCAGAAGAGGGGTGTGTGTGTGTGTACGTATGTGTGTGTGCGTGTGTGTTTATAATAGTGCTGGAAATAAGAGAGAACTTGAGGAATTTCTGAAAGATAGGAAGAAGGGATCAAATCTATGGAGAACTAAACCTAGGGTCTAGCAGAAACTACAGCTCAAAAAAGGGAAAAATTGCCCCCAAGATAGGATCAATTCTGGGAAAGCTCCAAGTGCAGAGGCAAAGGATAAAAGGAAGAAATGTCCTTATAGAAATCACTAGAGTGTTTAAAAATGTAACTCAGCAATTGTATCTATTTAAAAGAAATGCTTGCCTTTGTGCAACAGTACATATGAATTGAATGAGAATGGGCCTTGCTGCCTGGCTCACAACAGAGAAAGCAAGCTGACTGTCTATCTGTGGGTGAGCAGGTTCCATGAAATTATGTAGATCACTATGTTCTAACATGGAAAGAGCTCCAAAATGTGACGTTAAAGGAAAAAAAGCAAGTTGTGGAAAAACAGTAAAATTAAAGATTAAATGGATGATAGATAGATTAGATGATAGATTAGATGGAATGATAGATGATAGATAGATTAGATGGATTGATGGATAGATTAGATAGATAGATAATAGATAGATGATAGATAGATAGGTAGATAGGTGATAGATAGATAGGTAGATGGATGATAGATAGATAGATACATAACTGATAGGAAGGTAGCCATATGCTTGTGAATGCCAAGATAAAGGTCTGGCAGAAGACTTGCCAAATGGTTATGAGAAGTTACCTTTAGGACAGAAACTGGGGGTACAGGTAAGGTGAGGGAGATGTTCACTTCTTACTATCATGCTCATGTAACACCTGAAACTCTCATGGCGCCATATTACTGTGTCATGTATGTGATTATAGACACATAAGGCAAAAAAAAAAAAAAAAGACAAAAGCAGATGTTGCTGCCCTCCTTGAGAGGCTTATGTGGCAGATACATGCAGGTAGGAAAACTAGGATTGGCATCTCAGGGGCTCTGATAGAGTCATTTCAAGGTGGCTTAGCACCCCCAAAAAAGGTACACAACCCAGTCTAGATCATGGAGGGCCTCCCCAAAGCCGTGATGATTAAGCTGAACTCTGGAGGGTGGGTAGCGATGGTCAGATTAGAAGGCAGGGGACCCGATGGGCTGTGAAGGTGCTTGCGAGCCATGCCAAGGCACCTCACCTCCCTCCAGCCTCCTGCTTCAGGAAGTGTGTGTCAGAGCTCCAGACCCCCAAGAGGTGCGAGCTGGCGGCGGCGAGGCGGAGTGGTGTGGGAGCAACGCCTCCACCTAGCGCATCTCTCACAGTCTCCTTTCTTCCAGTGAGACCCTGGGAGCTAGGAGAATTGGTAAAATTGTGTGAACATGGCTAAGAAGAAAATCTCTGAGGTCAGGTCACCAGTTGGAATTGTTCCCTCACAGTCTGGCCTCTTGGCCACCCCCAGGACATCTTCACTCATTCCCACCCGACCTGGTACCAGGACGCTCTCTGCAGGTGGCCAAGAAAGATGCAGGTAAGGACAACAGAGTAGGCATTGTTTTCTTCACCCTTTTTCTCTGCCTTCCACAGAGATTAGTCCATTAGGGTTAATACCCCTGCCCAGAAAGCGGCACCTCCTTGAGGCCTAAAACCTCTCTGAAAATTTACAAGTGGACCAATCATTCCTTCAAGTCCCATGGAGGGAAACACATAATCAAGGCAGGAGCAAGAGCTGCCTTCCCCTGAAGCAGCACCTCATACGTGCCCCGCAGCCCTGCCACTTTCCTGTATGTCTTACAGTTGCTCTTTTTTGAGTCAAAAGCTGGCATCCGAAGAGATGAGGTGTGGTGCTGTGTGCCTGGCATGGTCCTCTGTAGCCTGCAGACAGCCCGAGCCTGTGGCCCTCAAGGGAAAATGTGGGGCATTCTCGCTGGCACTGCATTAGTAACCCAGGGCTCCCGTAACAAAGCACTACAAACAGGTGGCTTAAAATGACAGAAGGTTATTCTCTGACAGTTCTGGAAGTCAGCAGTCCTAAATCAAGATGTCTACTTTTAGGACTTTCTTGCTTGAGTCTCAGTTTGTCCCCAGTTCTAGGGCAGAATTTTTTCCTGCGTCTTCCAGCTCCGGACGTGGCTTCAGATGCTCTGCCGCTTGTGGCTGCATCACTCCAGCCTCTGCCTCTGCCTCCACCTTGCCTTCTCCTTGGTGTTTGTGTTTTCTCCTTTTCTGTCTCTTATGAGGACATGTGTCTTTGGCTTTAGGCCCCACTTAGATAATCCAGGATGATCGCATACCAAGATTCATAATTTAATTACACCTGCTAAGAACTTTTTTCTAAATAAGGTCAAGGTCATAGTTTCTGGGGGTTAGAATGTGAACATATATTTGGGGTGGGTCATAGTTCAACCTACTACAGATGCTCCATCACTTGCCTTGGTGTTCCCAAGGTCTTTGTTCCCAATTGTCTCCACCAGCTTTGAGAGCAGCCTTAGATGTCACACGTGGCCTGTCATCCAGCTAGGAAGTTGTTTTGGAGTAGAAGGAGAACGGTGGAGATAACAAAACGGTGTGGTTTTAGAGATGAGATTCAATATCCTCATATTTAGATGGAAAAACTGGCCAGAAAAATCCAGTTGCTTGTCCAAGGTCACAGTTAAAGGCAGAGCTAGGACCCAAATCCAGGTGCTCTTTCCAACACCCTATGCTCTGAGGTATAAGATTCTAGGTATTTATGTTTGACCTCTGTTAAAGGCTGTGTATTTGGCAGAGGGCAGTTCCTTTGAGGAGGAAATAGTAAAAGTAAGTATCATTCATCTTGCAACTCCTTATCCAGTGGCAGAACCTTGAAAATTCCACTCCTGTTGGGCAGAGCATAACCAGACTTCCTTCCTCCCTCCATCCCTTCCTTCCATCCTTCCTTCCAGGGTTATTCGGATTGCTTAGTACTCTCTTGCTGAGGATTCAGCTTGTCCCAGTAAAATGAATCTATCACCTCATTTCAGAAATGTTCGCTGGGTGAAATTGTACTTTGCTCCAATGACAGAAAAAAACTACCCCCAATGGACGAAAACAAAACATTTTCATTCAGTTAGTTCACTTGAAGAAGGGTTATCAAGGCCTTTAGTTCAGTCTGGTAAACCAAGGAGTAGGATAGCACACTTCAAAGCCTGAGCACTATTTTCCTTAGGACCTGAATTAGAAAAGAATGGGGCGGGGTTGGGGGGTGGTGATGCTTTGGACTCACTTACAAGGTTTGGCTTGATAGGAGCGCTGGGTGCCTGTGAATATCTGTTATGTAATACATACCCCAAGCAGTTGTAAAGTCATTCAGACAATGGTCAAACTTGGGATGTTCCCAACTCATGAATATTGCAGATAGCCCATTTTCTTCACCTTCAGTTGAATCTGATACTTTTGAATAGGCTGTGAGGTGTTCAGGACTTTATCTGAGCCAGTGCCGCTAAGCTGAAAGGAGCCTTGAATGGATGAGGGAGTCATTCAAAAAATGCTTTTATTTGGTTTCAGAAACACTTTCTTTGTTTTGATGTGCTCAGAACATCATCTATTTGAAGTCTGGCTCCACTAGAGTTTTTATCTCCAAAGCAAGAAAAATATGGTAATTTTAAATAAATAAACCACCACAACAAAATGCATTAAAAAAAAAATGTTTCCAAGAGACTGGTGCATTTTGAACACGGGTAATGCCTCTATAAAAGTCTAAATGGATGAATCTAAGCTAGAGTCCGTCTTTCTCTTTGTTCTCTATGAAAATATTCACATCCATCCAACTAAATTAACATATATTATCACAAATGTGTCATTCTCAAATTCCCTGAGTTCGGCTTATCACTCACCACTCTTTTTTTTGCTCATGACTGTCTTTCTGAAAACAAAACAACATTATTCACACCCATAAGTGTAACCGGCACAATGGGAGAAGCCACTGGAAGCAACTTCTTTGTACTTATCGGGGGTGACCTCTCACTCCTGGCTTCTCCTTTCTTCGTCTCTCTGGAGTTGCCTCTGAGTAGCAACTGTGGAACTCTGTGTTCCATGAGTGTACCCCGCACTCATTTGTCCTCTGAGTCCCTTTGTGCTCCAGGAGAATTCAGCCTCCAGGCATAATCTAACTCCTGGTTTTATTCTGCAGTTGAAAACAGTATATCTTGTTTAAAGAGAAATACTCAATTTCTTTCGATACCTCAATTCATATATGATTCAAATGGCTAGGGAAAAAGCCTTGGTAGATGGTCTCCCGATATTTCAATTAAAAATAAAATAAACTATTTACTTAAAGCTCCTCTTGCAGCCAGAGCCCCTTCAGAGAATTTGGCCAGACCCGAAGAGCCATTTGTAAGATTGGAGATACTGGTATTCGCATGCATTCCCACACTTGGGAGTGAATGTGTGTAATAAACACCCTGAAATAGACCAGTGAGCGATACAAACTTAGGGGTGTCTAGAAAGATGGGGGAACACAGCGCAGCCCACTCTGAATTCTAATTCAGGCCAGGAGAACAGAGTCTCCTAGAAAGTTTTCTACGTCCAAATTTAGGATTCAGAGTCAACAACAGAGAGAGGTGTTTCAGAATGTTCTAATGCCAGTAGGATACTATGAGTATTACGTTTAGATTCACCATTTAAAGCAATTCACCACTAAAAGTATCTTCTGATTTAAGTGGACCCTGAGCCCTCTACCAAGACATCAGGAACTTTACACGAACAGGCTACAGTTTTCTGACTAATTAAGATACATTCCTTTGTGTTACCGGAGTGGCAAATACCATTTACATAGGTTGCTAAATACTTATGGATTATGATAATGACATAAAATAGCTTGAGCTTTGCCATTTTTGCAGCATAAAAATTTAGGAATAAAGCAACATATTCATCTTTGCCTGCTGTTTATATTCCTTACCAACTTTTCAGTAAGTTCATTTTTTAAATCAATACAGTACCAAACCCTAGAGGCTATACAGGTAAAAAATATAATTTAACCATGACTATCACATCACACACGAGTGACTAGTCGTTGTTAGCGCATTTTAACAACGACTACCAGAAACCCAAGCTTTGTCAGAATGACCAGAACAGACGGGGACTTGGATGTGTGCTGGATTTTTATTTTGGTTTTGGTTTAAACAAATCCTACCTCTTTCTCCAGTATCTTAGCAATATGTGCAGATCACTTACACTATCCTTGCATATTCATTTCTTTCTGAGAGAAATTGAAGATGCCATCAACCATTTTGGCTGAGATATTCTGGTTCCATTCCTATCTTTACCAGAAGTTAGCTTATAATTCATCTGTGATGGGCAGAAGGTGTATGCAAACTCCCTAAAGAGAGGGCAGGTAAATTACCTCTTAATTCTGCTCAGTCACCACGGATCAACATTTATTACTCTCGCTCAAAACTACAAAGTTGGTTCATGCCTGGATGCTTGTTAAGCCTATGGTGACTCAAGAACCCTAAACCCTACTGGGCACTGGCAGGCAGAATGTCTGTAAAATTACTCTGAAAACATTAAATCTTCATGGTTTGGAGATTAAGACTCTCCCCCTTAGTGCAGGCATTTTCAAGTACAGAGTGTTAAAAGCGACTTGCTTTTGTTAAAGCATCAGTGTTCCTACATTTTCCACCTAAGCTATTCAGAGGACAAACAGGCATAGGGATATATTTTTGGTCCCAGAACATGGTAGAGACTGTACCCATATCAGGGACAAACACGGAGCTTTTTTGAAAAAGACTTTTGGTGCAAGCCTTCTTCTAAAATAATGCTTTGGGAAAAACAAGAAGGAAAAAAAAGGCTACCTACTCCGATTAAGCTCACAAAGAGACTACAGTACTCCACATTATCTTAAGAAAAACAAAAGTCCCAAAGCACAGCCCACAGCTTTTCCAGTCAAGTAGACAGACATTAAAGTACATTAGCACTATCATTTGTATGTCTCTAAATATCAATAAAGTATGTGATTTGGCTTCACTTTCACACAAAGAAGGAGGACTATCCTTTTCAGGAAATTTCACAGAGACACTCACCAACAAAAGTTCGGTAATTTAATCTTTGGAAAGCTCAATAATGCTAAGTTCAAAATTGCAGGTTTTAAACTAATGTACCTGATAAGTGATGATGGCAGAACTAAAGCGACCCATTATTAAGTAATCCAATCGCCCCAATCCCCATGATCTGTAACAGAGAAGAGTCTCCCTAAAACAGAACTAATGTGTTCACATCTACATTAATCTCTGAAGTCAAAAAGAGGCATTCTTCATGGGCTTTATCTGTTTCCAGATGTCTGCCTCCACCAGAAGTGATTTCACACTCCCGAGGCTGCTCTGCAAATGCTTCCAATATCTTTGTCCGAGAGGTGCTATTTCGTACGGATCCACGGGATACTGTCCTGCAGACTACCCTCCCATGGCTGTCTGACTTTGGTTTCTCGGGACTTAGAGCCTGAGACAAATGGGGCCTGTGCTTCTGTTGCTTCTGCACCATGAAGGACCTGGGTCTGTGTGTGTGTGTGTGTGTGTGTGTGTGTGTATATGTGTGTGTGTGTGTGTGTGTGTGTGCGCGCGCACGTGTGTGAGGGGTGGGGGCATTCGGTTAGGGTTTTTTCCTCTTGAGTGTCACACTGCTTCCAACTTTTTTCTCCACTACAAGTTTTCTCTTGTAAGGTGTCAGGATGCTAATGAGAAGGATTTGTAGAGCCTCCTTCTTTCAAATTTATTTGCGCAGGGCCACTTATCACTGCTAGTGGTTGGAAACCTCTATCTTTTTTCTCCTTCTGAGTTGCCGAGCTGAAATAAACATGGTCCACAAACCATTCATTATTCAGTGACGTACTAAGAGAGAAGGTGAAAAAGGTAAAACTTATTCAAGATGACGCGTTTTTCCTGACTCCTTCCTATGGCAACCTTAATAGCAATCCTGGTAAATATATTTTTACACTCACAGTTTCACATGTTCTAAATTGGACTGAAGTAATTTCCCTTTTTAAATAGTATTTTTTAATTCTAAATTAAGATCATCTCAGTGGGACCCAGCAAGTAGGGTGCCAGGTGGATAACTTACAACAGGGCTCCCACTTCTTTTCTTGGCAATCTTGACTGGTCGTTGCCCAGAAATACGCATTCCCATGAATGAGTATATTGACATACATGAATTTGCATGTTGGATCTTACAAATCCAATAGAATTAAGTTAATAAGTATGATCTTTGGCAAATACATTCAAGGCAAGTGTTTAATGTCTCTGCCGAGGGAGTGACTGTAGCCTGCTGAGAAGAGCATTAGTTTTCTTTCACCAGCCTCTCAACCTGGGATAGTTCCCAAGAGACATCTTAGGAGGGAAGAAAAGGATCAAAATGAGGACTCTCTATTGAAAACAGAAGCTATAATAATTTTTATGAGCCACTTATGGTCCTACAATTTATTGAATTTAGAAGTTGTGTCTATGAAACAGGAATTCTCCAAGATCCAGCCAGTTTTTCCTTTTTATAATGACCACTCAAAGAAGGCACTTTGGTTTCTATTAAAAATTTGTCTAGCTCCAGAGTAAAAAAAATAAGTAAACAGCAAGCTCCCACTTATTCAGAATGGTTTAAGAGTGTTTATTCCATATAAAGACTTATCATGTATATCAAATATGGAGTACCAATTTTTAAAAGAACTCTAGTAAACTAAACAACATCAAATTCTAAAACTATCCAGGATAAAATTTACCTAAATTCAGGAATGTGCAGTACTGCCAGCTTAATGCTGAGTCAACCCATTAACATCCCATAATTCTATAGCTGTAGAAAATATATGAGATTGTGCTGACCACATGTTGAATGTATTAGGACATACCTGAGGGAGTTGGCCTTTTAAACAAGTCTAAGATTTTAGTTTATTGTTGTCAACTGTTGTGTTGTTGTTTTTTTTTCCAATAAAAATGGAGCATAGAATGTGAAAAAAATCTAATTAAAGTCCTGGAGACATAGTCGTGTGAATGAGCACAAGCAGGTAACAGAGGTTATATCCAGAGCGGAGGGTCTCAAACAGGCATAGAGAATAAGAGGAGCCTTGTTGAAAGAGTATGGGCTCCACCTTCAGGGACTCTGATTTCTTCAGTTTGGGGTCCAAGAATTTGCATTCTAACGAATTCCCAGCTAATGCTGCTGGTCTGGGGGCCACATTTTGAGACCCATTGCTCTGGGGTCAAGGGAAGTTTTATTTGCTTGTTTGTTTGTTTCTCAGTTAACTTGATCAAGTTAATGTAAATTCAAATAATTCTGTCCATAAATAAATTTGTCCAAGGATATCAATAGATATCCTTTTTGTGCCCTCAGAAACGTAGGTTGGCCAGACTGATCAGACGAACAGATTTTTATTTTATTTTGAACCACCTTAATATGGAGTTATAAAAATTTCACCCCCAACAAAGAACGTTTGTGCTGACATATGTATCCATGAAGGATTTAAGCCAGATAGACTTGGATTTATATATAGCTGTGTCTTTTCCACTATATAACTCTGCCCAAGTCATTTAATAGCTCTAAACCTCAGTCCTCAGATCTATAAAATGGGAGTAATAATACAAACCCCAGTGGATTGCTGTGAAAACTGTAAATACAAAGCCCCTATTTAGTGCACCTAGCACAGTTGCAATATATTATCAACTCATTTCAAAACATTCAGTTCAGTACAATTCTAATAACTTTAGAGAACTAAAGACAACTTGGAGAACCACAGATAACTTAGAGAAAGCCATGGAGTTTGCTACAAAGATACAACTCCTTATTACGTACTATTACAACATTGCATAAAGTATTGGGTAGTTAGAATATGAAGGCTGACTTACTTTTCTAATTAACAGAAGTTTTTCAAAATTTCTTTCTTCCACCCTGGTTGAAATTCCTTTTAACTCCTCTGTCTTATGAAGCAATGTATATCTTCAAATAATCTTTCCTTGCTGAGTTAAGGTCATACAACCCTTCAGAGTCATCATGTACATCAAATTGACAGCGTAGTCAAAGAACATAATGGAACATATAGTGAGCTGTGATTCTAGACGCTGGATTTTAAATATATATATATAGGGGCTTCCCTGGTGGCGCAGTGGTTGAGAGTCCGCCTGCTGATGCAGGGGACACAGGTTCGTGCCTTGGTCCGGGAGGATCCCACATGCCGCGGAGCGGCTGGGCCCGTGAGCCATGGCCGCTGAGCCTGCGCATCCGGAGCCTGTGCTCCGCAATGGGAGAGGCCACAACAGTGAGAGGCCCGCTTACTGCAAAAAAATAAATAAATAAAATAAAATTAAAAATATATATAATTCCTATTATAAAGTAGACCTCTTGTGAATGGCTTCCTCACCACACACACACACACACACACACACACACAAATCTAGAGCACAGAAAAACTTCTAGTAAGTAAGTGATTTAGTTAGGGCTTAGAAAATTGATAATGTGTAATATTTTGTAGGGTGTTGGAGGAGCACAGAAGGTGCAGTTCGACTAAGATATATGGGTTGTCAGATAAAACTATAATTCAGAAAGATACATGCACCCGTATGTTCATAGCAGCACTATTCACAATAGCCAAAACATGGAAACAACCTAAATGTCCTTTGACAGATGAATGGATAAAGACGATATGGTACATATATACGATGGAAAACTGCTCAACCATAAAAAAGAACAAGGGGCTTCCCCAGTGGTCCAGTGAGTAAGACTCTGTGCTCCCAATGGAGGGGGCCCAGGTTCGATTCCTGGTCAGGGAACTAGATCCCACATGCATGCCACAACTAAGGAGCCCGCCTGCCGCAACTAAGACCCGGCGCAACCAAATAAATAAATAAAATAAATATTTTTTAAAAGAATGGAATAATGGCATTTGCAGCAACTAGAGATTATCATACTAAGTGAAGTAAGTCAGAAAGAGAAAGACAAATACCATATGATATCACTTATACAGTAAGTCCCCTATGTACTAACGAGTTCCTTTCCAAGAGCACATTCATAAGTCCAATTTGTTCGTAAGTCCAACAAAGCCAGCCTAAGTACCCAACTAACACAATCGGCTATATAGTACTGTACTGTAATAGATTATAATACTTTTCACACAAATAATTCATAAAAACTAACACAAAAAATAAATAAAACATTTTTAATCTTACAGTACAGTACCTTGAAAAGTACAGTAGTACAGTACAACAGCTGGCATACAGGGGCTGGCATCGAGTGAACAGGCAAGAAGAGTTGTTGACTGGAGGAGGGAGGGGAGATGGGAAATGGTAGAGCTGAGCCATCGTCAGCAATAAGAGACGGAGTGCAAGCTGCAATTTCGCTCACGCCTGACATTGATGGCACAGGTTCTGGTTCCTTGCTGGAACCAGATGCACATTTGCATCTTTGAAGGTTTGCAACTTGAAGGTTCATATATAGGGGACATACTGCATGTGAAATCTAAAATATGGCACAAATGAACCTATCTACAGACAAGAAATAGACTCACAGACATAGAGATCAGACTTGTGGTTGCAGGGTTGGGAGGGATGGGGGAGAGGGGTAGGGATGGACTGGGAGTTTGGGGTCGGTGAGTGGATAAACATTTAGGATGGATAAACAACAAGGTCCTACTGCAGAGCACAGGGAACTATATCCAATCTCCTGGGATTCAACCATAATGGAGAAGAATATTAAAAAAAAAAAGAATGTCTGTATGTGTAAAACCGAGTCACTTTGCTGTACAGCAGAGATGGGCACAACATTGTAAATCAACGAGACTTCAATTTTAAAATGTTTTTAAAAAAAAGATAAATGGGTGGTTCAAGCGATGGACAGTCACGCTGCTCAGGGAGGAAGCGGTGCACCTCTTCCCCCAAATCCATCACCCCATGTCCTTCAAAGACAGACACTGTTGGATGCACCTCTCCATGACCAAGTTCAGGTTCCCTTGAGCTCTTCATAGTTGGGATTATTTGCTCTCCACGATGTATGATCCAAATGTCAAGTCAAGAAGCCCTAGATCCCCATCTGCACTTTGGAGGCTGCCCGAAAAAAGGGCATATACTCAACAGTGGCTGTATTGACATTTGGGGCCAGGTGATTCTTTGTAGTGGGGGCCGTCCTGTGTATTGAAGGATGTTAGCAGCGTCCCTGGCCTCTACCCACAAGATGTCAGCAGCATCCCCCTTCTCAGTTCGAGACAATCAAAAATGTCTCTAGACATTGCTACATGTCTCCTGGGGTGCAAAATTGAACCCCCCAGTTGAGAAACAGCCTTAAAGTCCAGCCCTGGGTTTGAATAACAATGGGACATTCTTTCCCTGATGTTCCCTCTGTTAATTGGTGTGGAAATGACCAGAGACTCCTCTGGGAGTCTGGTCCTTCCTCTCTTCCTACTAGTTTTGGGGGTTTTTTAAATAAATTTATTCATTTATTTATTTTTGGCTGTGTTGGGTCTTCATTGCTGCATGCGGGCTTTCTCTGGTTGCGGTGAGCGGGGGCTACTCTTCATTGCGGTTACGTGGGCTTCTCTTGTTGCAGAGCACGGGCTCTAAGGTACGTGGGCTTCAGTAGTTGTGGCTCGCGGGCTCTAGAGCGCCACCTCAGTAGTTGTGGCACACACGGGCTTAGCTGCTCCGTGGCATGTGGGATCTTCCCAGACTAGGAATCGAACCCGTGTCCCTGCACTGGCAGGTGAATTCTTAACCACTGCATCACCAGGAAAGTCCCCTACTAGTTTTTCTTACTGGGCAAGCAAAGCAGAGAGATTACTTCATTCCCATAGAGTCTTATGGAATGGATTTATGCCTATTATAGCAGACATAAACATATTCATGGTAGAGCTTTTAGAGCTAGTCACTTAGGAAATAAATATCTCTTCAATATTCTTTGACACTAGATTTCTGAAAGGCTCACATTTCTACCGAGCACAGTCCAGGCCAACCTCACCTGATTAGATGTTCATGTGAATGGCTGCACAGGTGCTGCTCTCACCTGCAGAGAAGCCTGGACTTGGGGGGTTAAGAAGTGGCAGGGCAGCTGGACACAGAGTTCAGTGCATTTATGATCATGACCAAAGGCATACTGGGGTATTTACACACAGCCAAAGACTACAGAATAGTGAGGGTATTTAAAATATGCCATGTTCTGGTTCATTATCACTTCCTTGTAATAGCAAAGTCAGGAAGGAATCAAGGGACTGAAATAATGACAAAATCAGAAATAAACTGGTTTGTTATTTATCTCAGTAATACCTTTGCTATAAGGTAAACAAGATGTACTGATGAACAACTGAGCCTTCCCTATCCCTTTGGTAGGTTGTATATCTTCTCATCTACTCAATTTGCTGATAGGATCTGGATTCACTGTTTGTCACCAAACATCCAGGGAACATTTACCACGTGCCAGCCCTATATCTATCATACCTGCTATTCTGGGAGCCAGAGATGCAGAGGAAAACCCAACAGACAAGGCTTCTGTTCTAACAAGCCTTGCTTTTCTCGGGCAGACAGACTGATAATTAAACAGCAAACAATCAGAAGGTGGTTCTAGAGACTGCTTTGTCCAGTGGAGAAAATTAAAATTACCACGTACTAGAGCCTGAGCTTGCAAACTGTAACCTGCAGGCCAAACCAGCCCATTGCCTGTGGTTATTAGGCCTGTGAGCTGAGAATAGTTTTTACATTTGAACCCCAATTAAGTGAAATGTTATCCTCCCCCAAAAGAATTCCATTCTTCTCATAAGTAGACCTACATTACAAAATATTGTACTCAAGTTCTATATTCTAATTTGACTTTCATCAACAAAAAATTGTGCAAGGGCTTCCCTGGTGGTGCAGTGGTTGAGAGTCCGCCTGCCGATGCAGGGGACACGGGTTCTTGCCCCGGTCTGGGAAGATCCCAGAGAATAGAATGGTGGTTGCCAGGGGCTGGGGAAGGGGGAAAGGGGGAGGTGTTGCACAATGAGTATAAAGTTTGAATCATGCAGGATGAGCAGGTTCTAGAGACCTGCTGTACCACAGAGTGTCTATAGAGTTAACGGTGTGGCATCGTGCACTTTATGTTAGGAGGATAGTTCTCATGTTAAGTGTTCTTACCAAGAAGAAAACGCACACACACAAAAGAACACAAGGGCATTTCAGATACATTAAGTGCCTCCATGGTGATGATGGCTTCACTGGCATATGCATATGTCCAAACTCATCAAAATGTGAACATTAAAAATTTGCAGTTTTTTGTGTATTCATTACACCACAATAAAGCTTTAAAAAAAAATCCTGCTGACTGATGTGTTAGAAACCAACTGTGACACCGGGGGGGGGGGGGG
>NW_006797481.1:3361489-3394034 GCF_000442215.2 Lipotes vexillifer | reverse complement strand
GGGCGGAGAGCCAGGGGGGCTCTGTTTGCCACAACAGTGGCAAAACAATGAGGGGAGGCCTCTCTGATGACTTGACATGCAAGCTGAGGCCTGTTACTTCTGCTCGCACCAGCTATGGGCCCTCTGGACCTCCCTTTCCTTGATTGTATGACATCGGGGTTGAACTACACCATCTTCCTTCCCCGAACCGCTGCAGTTCTGTGTCTCTGTTGACTGCACACAGTGTATCTCCCATCGGTCCTCACCTGTCATCCTTCACCCATGCCTACGTCGTGCCTGTGAAGAAGAGACAGCTCCAGCAGCAGAGTCACGTTCAATTCTCCAATTTGGAGCCCATCACACCATTTGGCCAAACTCACAGAAGTCCTAGTAAGATGAGTTCTACAATTAGCCCCAATACCTCGACAAGACATTCAGGAAGTGTGTGGAAGTTTATCAGAGCACAAGGCCAAAAGCCTTCCAATCTTCAAAACACTACTGAAAAACAGCCCACACTTGATCTGAATTATTGTGGTCTTTCAAAGTCTATGCAAAGTAATATGCAAGGAGACAAAGCTATTTTACCAAGCAGACAGATATTCCAAATTACTAGTTCTTAACAAGCATGGTAATACATCAGTCAAAAGCAATAAATTTAAACTTAATGAAATCTCAATTTGCCTACAGTGCATTTCACTTTGACATTTCCTATATTGCCACGGTGCTTTGATAAAATTTTTTAAAATGCAAAGAAAGTGTCTGTAAGGCTAAAGACCAGACTTGGTGCCATTGTGGCCAAGGCAACATTACAGTACTTAAGTTTCATCACTCCATGCCCCGTGGCAGGCAAAGCCCCAGCCGCTAACACAGGTTCAGTTTTCATTATCATCGTATGATTATGCATTTTACTGCATTTAACTGATAATACAACTACCAGCTCACCTTAAAAGAATTAGCTTGGAGGTTTCATTGCTTTCCAAATGGAATTCATTTGACAAACAAATGACAATTAGCCTGGTCTCCCTGTTCTGCATCAGGATGCTTTTTGATTGAACCTAGACCAATTTACAATTTTTAAATGAGTTTAGACATTTACATTTAAAATGTCTAGAGGAAATTAGCCCTGGGACATCCAACGGCCAAAATGCTTTTTGAAGTTGATTATTATTTGATCTAGTACCCTCTACCTGTACATTTTGTCCCGACTTCAAAGTTTGGGAATGTAAATGCCACCTCACCTCAAAGCACAGGGAGAAACTTAAAAGTGGTTTTGCTCATTACATTATGCAGAGGAGCCCATATTTTAATATTCGTTTAATATGGTTAGTTAGCTTTAATGACACCAGTGTGACAGTGTCATAGTTTTGGAATCTAAAAGCACTGATTGAAGTTTCTGGACGCTGCTTCTGTTTTTCTGCACAGAAAGGAAGCAGGCCCTTTGAAGGACAGATCGGCCCCTGGGTGCATCCAACCTGCCTCGGTGAAGAAAGCAAAAATCATGACATCAGGGACCAGAGACACTGGACTGTCACATCCCAATTCTGTGTGTTTTGTAAAGGCAGCCACCGCGCTGAGGAAACTGCCGGAAATTTCATGATAAATATGCACTGCTGATAACCCAGCCATGGAAACGCGTGGCTCTGAAATTAAGCCCACGAATTTCTAGTCGAGAGTGTATTTTATTTATTTATTATTGTTACTATTACCATGTTATTGTCAAAATGAGAAAAACGACAGCCTTTTGCCCGTTCCACATTGTTCAATGGCAAAAATAAAATATAGTGAGGGAAAAGGCCACAAATAGGCAGGATGGTATCGTCATCCTGTTCTGGATGTAACTTCTGAAGCCTGAAGGTCCATATTATCCAGGACATACTCAAAGGGACACTGGAGAAGAAAGGGCATGTGGCATGGCTCTGTGGAGTCTGCCAGCCCGCGTCTGTGCGCAGTTACCCCGGCTTTCCTGCTTCATCCCTGCCAGTTCGCCAGAACACTTTGAATTTCTAGTTTTGTCTCATAGGACACATACCCCATGTTTTCCAAATAACCTGGAGTTCCGAAGAGTTCCCAGATGATAACACTGTACACTTCCAGCACAGAATGCACGGTTCTGAAGACTGTCTTCTGTGAATATAGTAGATGCTGAATTAAGGGATCCAGCCTCTCATTAGATCTCACAACAGCATCAGGAAGCAAGAACATCAGGAAAACGTGAATTAACCCTGGGGCACAAATGTAGAAAATGGCAGAGAAGGGCCCCTGGCCTTCCCACCATGTATTGTGAAATGGCAAAAAGGGTGATAAATAAACAAACTAACAAGCAAAAACAATTTTTTTCGTCTAGGATGACTTAAGTTTGTTGCCGAAGATTAGAAACTTCCTCTGGGTCCCTTCACGTCTAAACTCTGTGATTTCATGTCAGCTCCTCCCTCCCTTCCTGCTCTCAGTTTCTTTAATGAAACTGGAATCAGAGCGTCCTTGGGGTAAACTCTGATTTGATTCCAAATTTAACACACTAGCACCAAATTTTCTCACATGCACAACGTCCAGACTATGCTAGAGACGTGCCAAGTCCTTCTTTCAAGGGTTTTTCATTTTTTATTTTTTTCTGTACACATAGGAATTTTGATTCCTGTACCAAGGGCCTGGCAACAACCATCGTACACGGCTTTCTCAGACTGTGACTTTGAGGGCACCAGAGTTGCCCAAAACCCAGGTAGCACAGGTGGAAACCGGCAGAGTTTTGTTACCTTGTCGCCCTCTGCTGGACGGATCCGCCACTGCTCACACAAGAGCCTGACACCCACCTTTCCTATTAAGGCGGCTGTGGTTTTCACTAAGCTACGGTGAAACAATTAGGTGTCTTAAGAAATAAAACGGTCTTTTCTGCTAGAGCATCTTAGAAATGTTCTCCATCTAGTTGTACTGGTACACATCACTTTATTCTGCTTCTTCCATTTTGAAGCATAGCTGCATTTTTTTTTTAACATGTAGATAATTAGAGTGAAAACCTTGAGGAATTCTCACATCAATCTTTGACATACAAGTGTTCTGTGAGCCCCCATTCAGGCACCAACCATCTGGCAATGAGGGAAAAAACAATACCAAACGGAGGCATTTTCATAGTATTCTCACAGCACTAAGTAGCAGAGGGCTTCCCTGGTGGCACAGTGGTTAAGAATCTGCCTACCAATGCACAGAACACTGGATCGAGCCCTGGTCCAGGAGGATCCCACATGCCGCAGAGCAACTAAGCCCGTGCGCAAAAACTACTGAGCCTGTGCTCTACAGCCCATGCTCCGCAACAAGAGAAACCAATGGGAAGCCTGCACACCACAACGAAGAGTAGCCCCCCTCGCGGCAACTAACTAGAGAAAGCCCGCGTACAGCAATGAAGCCCCAACACAGCCAAAACTTAATTAACTACCTTTTTTAAAAAGAGAAAAGAATCACACACAAAAAAAGTGGAATACCATGGGAGTTAAGATCATGGGACGGACTGCAAATCCTCCTCTGTTATTTATTACCTGCATGACATTAGCCAAGTTAAATAACCTCTCCCAGTTTCCAAGTCCTCCTCTGTAATATGAAGTTATAATAATATTTGCCTTCCATGGTGGTTGTTAGGAGTCAATGCATATAAAAAACTTACACTAGTGCTTGGCACATAGAAAGCACTGCGTAACTGTTGAATAGTGTCACATGCATGGCACAACATAAGAATTCTAAGTTCAATGTTCACAGCAGAATAGAGAGGAGTAGAGCTTTTCCAGATCTTTGTTTTGAGGATTTTTTTTTTTTTACCTTTACTCCAAGGGGATGAGTGCCATAGCTCCTAAATTGAAAATAGACACATCCCCAAGAAAAGAAAGAGAACTTTCAGTGAAACTTCACTCAGAGAAGTGCCTTCTTTGCCTTCTCTGCAAGTAAGAAAGTGACGTATGCAACTGACAACACTCTTTAGATTCTAAGTCTTGAGTAAAAGGGATAGCTTCTCAGGAATTGCTGATCTCCTCTTTGCGGGACTTTGTAAAGGAAGGTTAGAAGTTGAAATGACTTTTATGTATTAAGGTATTAAGCACACGTTAAAGAGTAGACTATCCATCCATTCACTTATTCAACAAATATTTATCAGGTGTCTACTGTGTGCCTATAAGCCCTGGGCTAAGTAGAGAGGATATAGATATAAATAAGACAGGCACAGACCCCAAAATATGGACATTACAGACTTACGGGAAATACAGATAGTAAACAAGTGATTCAATGTGAATGGTCTAAAAGGAGAAAGACTGGGACCCATGGAGTACACAACCTCACCTGGACCCCCACTTTCTAATTTTACATGAGATTCCTTTGCATGGAGAGATCTCTATGCAGGAAAATGTCATAGTGTTCTTGAAAAGTGATAGAAGAGCTATAAATCCTCATTATTTGGGGGGGAGGGGAGGCAGACTTTATATTCAGGAAAACCAATAGTTGGAAGGACATATTTGCCTGCAAAAAATAACATGGGATTTGCAACACCAATTCAGGAATACACCAGAGCAAAACATTGCATCCTTATGCTCAAGGTGCTTCATCTATACGAAGCAGAACTGCATTTTCAGTGTTTGATAAAACTGCATGCTGCTGCATTGTGGAATATTCTTGAAGAGTTCTCAGAATTAAAGTGGGCTGGCAGGTTAGCGCAAGTGCTAATTCAAACACTGTTAAGGGTTGCTGAAGAGTAACTGGGGATACTGTAGATCCGCCAGGAGATATTTTTCTTTGCTAAGAAGTGGAGCATCTGTATGTATAAGACACAGATGTATACACTGTATACAGTGAATCCCCTCTCTTATCAAAACTTCCAAATAACTGAATATAAGAGGGAAATTAATTGCCTATGGTTCATCAGGCCAAGATAAATCATAGCTGCATGGAACGACAAGTTAAATTATTATTGGAATCTACCGTATATTAGATTGTGTTTTTCTTTACTTAATGAATTTCCATGGAAGGAATCAACCTGTGGTTAGCATTCTTGTGTCACAGAATAAGCCCATGGTGATGGCCTATTTTTCATCAGTGTGTGTGAAACCCCTATTTTTAGTAACCCACCTTCTGCTCTTGCTGACTTTTCTCACTCCCTTAATCTCCTGCCTCAATAATTAATCATCTTCAGGTCAAAGCTATAAACATACAGTCAAGTCGAGATGAGATACATATGAGAAGATTATTGCTCAAGCATCTAAATCATTGGATTAAATGATCCAGATGATTTCCCTGTACTCTGCATATATATATATAAAATCTCAAACAAACAGCTAAAGGAAAAAAAATGCTTGGTCTGATAATTGGCGTGGTATGTGGAAACAACAGGGAGAAAATTGATTCAAATTCAAAGAAAATCTATTTCAGAGACTTATTCTTACAGAAAAATTTTACAGAATTGGAAAACCTTATAATTAGGCAAAACTATTAACCTGCTAATCCTGGCGGATAACCTAGGATAAATGGGTTATTTGACAGCTTTAGTTTAATGTAATTATTTAATGAGGAGAAAAATATAAGTTCATGCTAGGTTTGTATACCACCTATTTTGGTTAACGTTTTGTTAAATTTCCCCAGAATAGGTTTTAATTAGAACCAAAATAAGATATTTATTTTTATATAAAACTTATTATATAGTATACATATGTATTATACACACATGCACACATATATCTCTAGATATACATGCATGAACACACACACACACATATGCACTTATCCCATAGAAAGCAAGATACCCATGTACCAGATAGACCCATGGAAAATGGCTCAAGACCATTACCTTTGATGTAAATTAATAAAATAAGCCAACTCCACTTCAGCAAGAAACAAGCTGCTCTTCCTCACCTTTAAAAGTCACAGTCTGAAAGATCTTAGAGTCTAAAATCTCACAATTAAGGTGTGCTGATTACTAGGGTAACCTGACATTTGCACTAAAATATTAAACCTCTTTGGAGGTGTATTAATATTTTGATTGCATTGAATATTCTCTAATGAGTCATTGCAGCGAGGTAGTTGGCTGATTAGTGCCCTTCCATGGAACTGAAACCTACGTTTCTTCATCCACATGCATAAATTACATTTGGTCATGTTGTAGTAGAGATTAGTAGAGCTACGGTTTGGTAAAACTAATTCTTAAGCAAAGATAAAGAGCCATGCCATTCACTCAGGAAAGATCCACAATGAAAGTAGCCATTCATGGCCCTGGAACAGACATCAGCCATCTCCTTCTCAGTGTGGCTGCAGGTCCCCACTCTTAAGGTGGAATGTAAGTGAGACCTGGGATCTCCCATTTGACAAATGCTTTTTCATGTGAAATACATGAACTCCTTTTCCCCCTAGACTAAGTTGTTTCAGATCATTGTCTCTTCCGTAGTACAGGAAGAGAAGCTAATCTATAAAACAATGAGGCTTCACTCTGGATGCCAAAATCTGCAATTATATTGTACAGAGGGGCTTCATGAATAATTCCTGGGCTATGATCTGACATTAATCTGGATAGTTAATACAGAGCTGGGGCATTGCCAGCCTAAAGCTGACTGATTTCTTTACAACAGGGCACTTTCAAGGTGAGGACACAGCTTTTTCTCTAAGTTAGAATCTCGATCCAAGCTGAACACTAAGCTATCGCCACTAGTCTTGTGTTTCCCCCTGAGCTGAATGTCTAGGAACTGGCAACGGGGCACTACCTTAGAAAGAAGGCACTTCAATTAGGCAAGACAGCTCCAAGATTTTAGCTATTGCTCACCTATAGGTTAGTTTTAAATGACCTAGTTGCAAGAAAATCACCTAATGTATCCTAACTATACATTGGTCACTTTTTCTGGACAGGGTATAAATCAAGACAACAGCTCTCAGAACCGGTCTCAGACCCAAGGAAAATAACCTCAGAAATATTGAGTTATTAATGAGGCAACTTTGACACTTCTGCTTGAAGTTACCTGGAATAATGACAAACAAGTGGTCTTTTCTGAGTTAAAAGTTTTTGCTGATTCAAACATATATTTAATAATGTGCTTATCCCATGTTCAGCATTGTAATAAATATTGTGAGAAATTCTTAAGAGTAAAAGAAAAACACCACCAACCAATCAACAGAAAACACAGCAAGTTTTCTGCCCTGGGGATCTTGCTATCAAGTTCGAGAAATATGAGTAGAAACAGATAACAATGTTTAGAGAAAGAGAAGTGCGTGGGATAGCCGGAGGAGGTATCTTGCAGAGGGTAGAGTTTGGGTTGAGCCCTGAGGACGCTGAAAGTTTGGGTTGGTGAAGATCACCGGGAAAACATTTTGAACAATAATAATAACCAAGCCAAAGTATGAACATGATGCCACTTTGCCTGAGTAGTAGTTAAGGTATTTAACAGCAGGTGATATTAAAACTCTTTAACAGTAGATATGATACAGATACCAATCAATCAGAGAGGGCACCACCCGCCATCAACAACCATCACAACCATAACAATGCAGACCAGTTGAGCATCAGCCCGGCTTGGGACGGTTCACATTTTTCTTGCTCTTCTGTTTGTTCACTTGTCCGCTGTCTGTCTCCCCCGCTCTATAATGTAAATGTACCCGCAGCACCAGAAATAGTGCCCAAGCATGACTGTTTCTCAGCAAGTATTTATTTAGTGGCTGAATGTTTAAGTAACTGTACATAAAAATCTCAGATTAGCCTGACTAAAGCAGAAAACTCATCTTAGGGAGTTGAAGATGAAGTTAGATAGATAAGATGGGCAAAATGATGGAGGCCTTTAATGATCAAGATTAGAAATTTGAACAATTTTCTGTGAATAGTGGAGAACGACTGAAAATACACCAGCAAGGATACGGTGACAACATCGTTCTCAACATCAGCACTTCCAAAGTCAGTGTTACTTTCCATAACATTAATGAGCTTTTCCTTAATGCCAGGCATTAGTACTTTGTGTTTTACCTGCATTGCCTCATTCAACTCTATAAAGTGGATCCTGTTATTATCTCCTTTTTACAAACAGACACACTGAAGCTTAAAGATCTCCTGTGATCTGTTCAAGGTCACATAATTACTCACCACTAAACTATATACCTCCACAGCACACACACACACACACACACACACATACTGATTGAAAAGGTTTTCCTAACAAAATTAAATAATACTTTAACAGGAAAAATTACCCATAATTCCAGCATAATACCACTCATAATTTCTTCTTACTTTGGAGGGGGGGAGCTGCTGTCATCATTCTGTATAATTGTAACTGCAGCTATTACACAGTTCTATGTTATTTTTTTTTTACTTAGAGTTATCAAGTAAAACTTTTCTCTGTTGTTGCATAATATTTATCATTATAATTTATAATTATTTTTGTTTAGTTCCTGTTGCTGTTGTGCGTTGTTGTTTTTTTTGGTATTATAAATAATGCTTCAGTAAACATTTTTCTCCACATATCATATTTTGCTTTCTAATTATTTCCTTTGAATTAATTCCCAAGAGTGATTGCACTATGTCAAAGAGTATGAATATTTTGTAGGTCCTGAATTGTATTTGCCAAATGGTTTTCCAAGTGGGTTGTACTAACTCCTACTAAGGCCAACAATTATTATTCGCCAATTTTACTAAACCTCCCACAGTCATCTGCTATTAGATGGTTCAATTTTTACTTAATAAAATGCAAAGGTACTTTTTGTTTGCCTTTTTGTTACTAGCTAATTTAAACATTTTAAAAACAGATTCTATGTATCTCTTCAGACTTAAACTCTCTGAGCGAGGCTTTGGCCCATATCCTTATTGAAATCTTAATATTTTTCTTACAAAGTTGATTGAGATCTTTAAATACTATAAATAACTGTACTACAATTTGTCATTTTTGACATGAATATATGTTCTAACAGGCTGCTTTATTTTTAGTTTCTATATTTTCACTGCAGAGGCATTTTGAAATTTCTTCACAATCTATGACTTTGTATTCAATTGCTTCAATCTTTAGAAAGTTCTCGCCCTTCCAAATATCTGAGATTCCATTTTATTTATGGCCGATTTTCATTGATTTGATTTTTCAGCTTAATCTTTTTCCCACATGGAGATTATTTTTGCTCTGTAGGAAGGAAGGAATACAGCAATTTTCCTCACTCTCAATATTTATTAAATAATTCTTCATTTCCTTCTTGCTTATGACACTTTATTACATACTACATTTTTCTATTTAATTTATGGGCTTCTATCCTGTTCCACTGAGCTATTTTATTTGCTAGTATTCTACTCTCCTTTTTTACTACTGCTGTTTTATAACGTGGTTTTATATTTGATAGGACTGGCATTTTTAAACAACATTTTTGGGAGCCACACTTGCAAAATTTACTTTTTGAGAGTATTTTTAGTTTACTTTTTCCAAATAAAGTTGTAAATTTTTTGTTTTTTTCTAAAATAATCTGGAATTTCCAGTGAGATTGCTTTAGCCTATACGTAACCTTAGGACAAATTAGCACTATTGTGTCTCATTTATTCTAACCTTTCTAGATCATTTATTTTACCTTTTTGTACTTCCCAATAAAGACTTCTCTATGTAAGTCATTCATACCTTTTATTGTACTATTTCTTACGTTTTTATATTTTTAATGTTATTATCAACAAGATCCCTGTGTAATTTCTAATTCCTTTTTGTTGGAATAAAAGAGTATAATTTATTTTGTATGTTTAATTTGTATTTAGCAAAATATATATATATATAGTAGATATATACAGTATATAGTACATATGTTATATATTTTATATTATGTAGTTTTTGCCAGAAAGAAAGATTATAGATTAACTATTATAAAACCTTAACCTCAGCCATCACCTCAATGAGCATTCCTCACCTTTAAGTTATTTATAGCCAGAAGTCTCCCATAGCAAGTTATCTTACTTAGTTATCTGATTTTGAAAATAGAGAATTAGCTTTTAATTAGCCAATGTGGATGTTAAGATTCTACTCCTTTAATTAGCACAACATGGTAAATCAACTATACTTCAATTTAAAAACAACAAAAAAAGAGGGGCTTCTCTGGTGGCACAGTGGTAAAGAATCCACCTGCCAATGTAGGGGACATGGGTTCAAGCCCTGGTCCGGGAAGATCACACATGCCACGGAGCAACTAAGCCCATGTGCCACAACTACTGAGCCTGTGCTCTAGAGCCCATGAGCCGCAACTACTGAAGCCCGTGCACCTAGAGTCTGTGCTCTGCAACAAGAGAAGGCGCCACAATGAGAAGCCCACGCACCTCAACGAAGAGTAGCCCCTGCTCACGGCAACTAGAGAAAGCCCACGTGCAGCAATGAAGACCCGACGCAGCCAAAAATAAATTGATTTAATTTAATTTAAAAATTAAAGACAAAAAGATTATACTCCTTGAAAAATTAACTAAGCTGAAATTATGATGGTCATGGACTTTGGGACCTAGATCACTTATATACCTATATATTGGAGCCAATTCAAAATTGTTTCTTAGAATATTATCACTTAGGATAGATCTGGGTGTAACAGAGACCCAGAAAATCATGGCTAAAACAAGTTAGTCTCACAGATTCATAAGTCTCACAGTCCTCAAGGCCGAGGCTTCTTGAAGCTGAGAACATGATGGAATAGATTTCTGCCCCAAGCCACAAGGATATATGCCTTCATCTGCATGCTCCAAAATGGTTGTTGGAGCACCAGCCATCAAAACCTCATTCCAAGTCACAGGATGAAGGGAAAGAAGGAGGAAAGAAAGGTACACCACCCCGTTTTAATGAGACTTCCCAGAAGTTTCACAGCTCATTGGCCACAACTTAGGCACATGATCACATCTAGCATGGAAGATGCAACCTTTTTACTCAGCAGCAATGTGTCCAGCTAAAATTGGGTTTTATTACTTTGAAAGAGAAGACTATTTGGTAGGTAACTATCTCTGCCAAACATAATTCTTAGGCCTGAAGTGACTAGGCAGGCCACTGGGTAGCTGCCAGCACTACCACCACCCAGAAACCTTCCACGTTTCCTTACAGGACTTAGTGCCCCATAAATAAGTAGACAGGTAGATAGATACATAAATGTGTAGATTTGGGGGAGACAGGTTAAATGAATAAATGAATTACTAAGTAAAGCCTCTTCAGACTGTTCATTCTTGTAAGCAACCTCAGTGTTTGACTTGTAAACTAGCAATATCCCTTTCTTTTCACGAGGCTATACTTGGATGTTGACTTTGGTCTATATCACATCAACTCTATGAGCCTTCTCAGTTTCCAGTCTCATGTGTGTATATACTGTCTACCTTCCTCAGGAATTTCTGTTACTCACCTGTTGGTTCTAACCCCTATCCTCCAGTTCTGTCATTTTTAAATTATATATTAAGCTTATATGATGCATGTTTATCTTCTAAATTAATGATCTAATTTTAGTCTTTTCATCCAGATTTTTATTACTTCCAATGATAAGCGAGTGCTCTGCTTTCTTTTTTTTTTTTCAGTTTCTTTTCCTTCTTCTTTTCTCCCTCCCTCCTTCCTTCCCTCCCTGTCTTTCTTTCTTCCCATATCAGGCTATGCACGTTTAATAACTCTGCATCTTCCGTAATCTCTTTGAATATAAATTCCAGCTACTCTCAGAAATATTTTGGTTCTTTCGATGAACTTTCATTTCAGATGTAGTCTTCTTTGACATTTCAAACCTGTTCTCAAAGCTACTTTTAAACCTGTCTGTTTATGCATTTTTAACTTTCACCCACCAAAGTTTGTTGAAACTTCTGAAAATGGTCTATATTTCAGATAATGTTAAAGATTTGTTGATGGAACTTAGAAGATTCCTGTTGTTCCTGCTCGATCATCATTCCAGATCTTTCCCTGTAAAGGAGATACGTAAGGGCTGGTTAGGAGTTAAAGTATAGCCTGGAAAAGGAGGAGTGATGGGCAGCAAGAACAGTTAGGAAGCTTTGCGATGAACTGTGTCTGTAGCAATATGAGCTTAGATTAGGATAACAATGGAATAGACAAAAAAAAAAAAAAAAAGCCGGCCATGAGATACATTCTAACTGATTTCACTCAAATCAGATGTGTTGCAGCATGAACTAAATAAATGGATCATTCTGTCATGTAACCCGTTTGATATTGAACAAATTCAGAATGCTGACTAACAGCTCTCAGTTCTCTTGGGCAGTAATGACAATCAAGTATTGGTTTTGAGCGCAAGTAAGGAGAATACATTTCCCCCAAAGAAAATCTCTAAGAGCTGCCTTTTCATCAGCTCTCTCTGTGTAAGCATCCTGTCATCCAGATAGCACAACGCAACATGACAATCTGATTAGGGCTTGAGCTGCAGGAAAGTGAGGCACCCACACTTCCCAGCCCCAGTCTGCTACAAGCCCACCATTCACCCCTCATCCCTACTTGATTGTCTGACATCATTATTGGAGTAGTTGGGTCCCCTGAGATGTGTTCAGGAAAGATCTTGCAAAGAAGAGTTAAAGGCCTGCCTGCTCTGAAGAGTGACAAAAACGTAAATTTCAGTCATCTCACTAGTGAAGCAGATATATTTCACCAAGGCCAGATTAATTTAGCAGCTACATTTCCATCAGTCATCTCACTAGTGAAGCAGATATATTTCACCAAGGCCAGATTAATTTAGCAGCTACATTTCCATTCCTGTGTGCCCTTAAGTAAAAACAGACCCACCGAACAGTCAAAAAGGCAGAAGGGATTCTCCAAACACATACAGTATGCAGAGGCCTTGGCCAGCAAAAAGAATCGCAACAGGGACCCTAAAGTTATGTGATGACACACTGCAGAAGAGAAGAAGCCTTTCCATGTTGCAATTCTTTATACAAGTATTGTGTAGGAACGCTTCAGTGCAATACATCAGGTCTGCTTGGGGGTAACTAGAAGGAAAAGGTCCCAAGATATTCTACTTCAGATGGAATTGGGCATTATGTTTATGCCACTTTTGCCTGACTCTACCAATTTGACAAGTGACCATAAATTCCAAAGCTGTGACTTCTAAATGGTGCTCAGCGACTGAATTGTGCTATAGCCCTATACAAGCTGCAAAATTTCTCACTTCCTCTATTTTTTAAAAACCCTGCTTTAAAAATCACATCAGTGTCTTACCCTGTAAATATTTTTGAGGCCCTCCATTGTGCCAGAGATGCCGAGACAGGCAAATATGAAGGACCCAGTGCCTGTCTTCAGGGAATTCACAGATTAGGGGCCAGGCTGACATCATGAATGCACAAGGCAGGTGATGGGCCAGCGGGAATGGTAGAAAACAGAGCCAATAAGAAAGAGTGGATTTGGATAGGGGACAGGAAGAAGAGAGCCATATGAGACACTGACATTCATGTCCCTGGCAAATGCAGAGGGCCCTCCTTCTCTGATCCTGTGATCCATTACCCATTTGTCTACTAGCATTGATAGTACCGCATTATAATCATTTGCTTTTAGGCCATCTCTACAACTCATTGCAGGCTCTTCAAAGTTGGGCACCATGTCTTACTCGTTTTTCCCCACTACACCTAGCATATAGCATATGCTCCATCACTGTCCAATAAATAAATGAATGAACATGTCATCATCAAAGTGGGAATAAATCTGCCATGTCCATTAACATAGGAGAGATTGGTTTTCTTCCCCCATGGTACTGGGAACTTCTATGAGGACAATGCCTGCCAGAGAAGGGCTTGAAAGATGTGTGTGTATGTGTGTCTGTGTGTGCCTGTGTCTGTCTGTCTGTCTGTGTGTAAGGGGAATTTCTGATGCATCTGTCCTCAGGTAAGAGCCAAAGGTTGAAAGCTACAGGTCATCAGTCAGGCAACAGGACTGGAGGGACTGAACAAAGGTAGGAATAAAAAAATCAATAAAAGGTGGTGAAGATGGGAGAATAAAATAAGGCAAGCAGATGACTTGGGGTGACTGAGTGCATGAATTACAAAGGGCTTTATAGGGTGGCCTGGCACAAACTCTCTGGGCTGAAGACAGAGTCTTAAATTTGCCAGATAAATTATGTCCCAAATAGTCCATGGGACATCTTATACCAAATACTCCATGAAATGTATACTAAAAAAAATATTCACTGTTTTTCAGAAATTCAAATTTAACTTTTTTATTTGGTAAATCTGGCCATGCTATCTTAGTGGAACAACCAGGATAGAAATAAGGGAGGACAAGTCTGGTGCAACGAGATTGTGGAAAGTTAAATTCCATGAGGCTTCATTCGGCAATTTTTTTTTTTCCGGTACGCGGGCCTCTCACTACTGTGGCCTCTCCTGTTGCGGAGCACAGGCTCTGGACGAGCAGGCTCAGAGGCCATGGCTCACGGGCCCAGCCGCTCCGCGGCATGTGGGATCTTTCCGGACCGGGGCACGAACCCGCGTCCCCTGCATCGGCAGGCGGACTCTCAACCACTGCGCCACCAGGGAAGCCCCACTCGGCAATTTTATTCAAACATAATTAGGTCATCAAGAAGTCTCTCAAAAGATAAGAATGGATTTAGTAAGATAATAAGGTGATTCTCCAGTAATAGCAAGTATTGTTGGGTTTTTTTCCCCCTCCTGAGACTTTCACACCTGTGCCCAAGGGTTCACCGGAACTTATAAACATCCCACCTGCGGCTTCTGTCCAGGATCCAGTCACCAGATTCTACCTTCTAGAAGCTCAGGGGAAAGAACTTTCCCTGTGAGAAACAAGGGACTGAATAAATTTTCCACATGGTGGGATGGGTGTACCGAAGGGGACGTTTGGCTACAAAACCTTTACTTAAGACATCTTAAACAGGAGTCTGTTTTCCTTACACAACAAGGCATTTGGAGATAGAACGCTGTCCGCACTGGTTTAGTTGCTTAGCATCATCAAGCCCACGTACCTGAAATGCCCTCAGTTTCTGCCTCTGAACCTATTCTGCCTTTTTTTTTTTTTTATAAATTTATTTATTTATTTATTTCTGGCTGTGTTGGGTCTTCGTTTCTGTGCGAGGGCTTTCTCTAGTTGTGGTGAGCGGGAGCCACTCTTCATCGTGGTGTGTGGGCCTCTCACTGTCGCGGCCTCTCTTGTTGAGGAGCACAGGTTCCAGACGCACAGACTCATTAGTTGTGGCTCATGGGCCCAGTCGCTCCGCGGCACATGGGATCCTCCCAGACCACGGCCCGAACCCGCGTTCCCCGCATTGGCAGGCAGACTCTCAACCACTGTACCACCAGGGAAGCTCTATTCTGCCTTTTTTTAAGGAAAGGAATGGCCTCCTGAACCCTGCCCACCTCAGCAGACTTTTGGTTATATCTCATAAAAGACTTTTGAGTTTCCCTAGTGGGAGATAACTAGGAAGAAGAAAGTGGGAGTGGCTTGGGGGTTGTCAAAAAACAGTTGAAAGGAGCCTGTAACCTGGCCAGCCTTCTGGAAGGAACAGCTCCAGGAAGCACTGAAAAGAATCCAGGCTCCGAAATCCAACAAACCTTGGTTCAAATGCAGGCCCTACCCCTCATTACGCATGTGTCCTTGAGCAAGGCAGTTAACCTTTCTGAACGCACATTTTCTCATCTGAAGGATGAGAGTAATAATGGTGACCTCAGAATGGGAGGGGAGGTGAAGACCAGAGATAATATACATTAGGCACTTGCTAAAGTTTGTGGCAATATGTACAAAATGAAGAGTTATTATTATTTGGAGACACCAGCCAATTAAACACGGGGTTTTTTCCCTGTTTGGATAAAATATGCCTTCTATTAAGTACAGATTTTCAAAAATTAAGTTCTGGAGTGTGTACATTTTAATGCTACAATGTATTTGCAATCCAACAGAACCATTATAGAACAACTAAAACAGTGGCTTTGGGTTGTCTGGATTAAGCATGGTCTTTTATCTCCATACTCATGTCTTTAGCAGATATCAAAAAGTATTGCAAAAAAAAAAAAAAGTATTGCAGAGAGACTCTTCTGTAGACATACAGGTTTGGGGCATTACTCTGAAATCTGTAACTTGTCATTTCTTTCTAAAAAATACATGAGGGCTTCCCTGGTGGCGCAGTGCTTGAGAGTCCACCTGCCGATGCAGGAGACGCGGGTTCATGCCCCGTTTCGGGAAGATCCCACATGCCGCGGAGCGGCTGGGCCCGTGAGCCATGGCCACTGAGCCTGCGCGTCCGGAGCCTGTGCTCCGCAAATGGGAGAGGCCACAACAGTGAGAGGCCCGCATAACGCAAGAAAAAAAAAAAAAAAATACATGAAAAGGACTTTTTGATGTGAGGAATGTTTAGTTCTTAAATGAGACAAGTGCCATCTTGAAAGCCCTTCATTTTAAAACATATTTTATGTTGTTTTCCACTGGAAGAAAACTATAGAACTCAAGGTAATCACAATGGTTTCAAGGGCCAAACAACAGGACATATGGACTCACTATGATGATCATTTATCAGATGGTCCTTGAAGGCTATCAACATTTACTACATTTGACAATTGAAGCTCAAGGAACTCTTCATAAGGATGAAAGAGAATCATACATGTTATTGCAATATTTGGATGTTAAAAATCTAAATATAGTCTAGAGAAATTAGGATAAACTATTACACACACACAGATGTTTAAAATTTACCAGTAATGAATTCACATGCCAGAACTTGAGAAAATGAAAGAAGAAACGGCAGTAGAATTCTTTCTCATTTGTAAAAACGTCTTCTACCCAAGCCAATTTAATACATATGATGCAAATAGCAATGACTCGTCCAAGGAAATATTGAAATCCATTAGGATTGCACGCGCGTAATCTGATTCAACACGTCGGTGTATTTTTCTCAAAAACATAATATCTTTTCTGCATTGTGTGAGATGAAGGTTAGATTACATTTCTTGCCTGTGCAATAATTCCCACATCATAAATTCTGATGAAATTATATCAATATATAAAGCAAATGGATGTCTGACCTACCATCGTTTTCTAGTTCTCAGAGAGAGAGGCCGACATACAAGCAAATCCCCAGCTGCTTGGAGCCATGCTATTACAGCCTGCCTTTGCCTGGGAACTGTTATTAACTGTCTTGACCAGGAGCGGCTGCTAGAGTTTGTGGTTTCTGCTCTGAATATTAAACTTGGGCATACAAGAGTCCTTATTGTGGGGAGCACTTGGAAATGGTAATACAAAATTGCTTTATATTTGCGGGATTTGATTGCTTCAGATGATACAGCCCTAGCTGGTGGGCCTCTCTTGCTGCTTGTATTTCCAGATTATAAATCATTCTTTTGACAGGGTATCTGCCACAACCAGGTCTCAGTTTCCGTGGTATCATTTTTTATATTACAACTGGCAACTACTCTTCTGGGCTGTTCATATAAGTGACACATTTTGCATAATTTATGAGAATGGGGTCAAAATCAAAGCTAATAAAAGCCTCCCCAACTTTTCTTGTACATGTCAAGGCATCTCTGGCTTTGAGTTCTAAGAGGACTGGGCCGTGAATAGAGGTTGCTAGACTGTTGTATGGTGTAAGTAGGCACCATGTTTACCAATTACTGAAATTCAGTATCTCAAAAGTCAATGTGAAACAAAGCTACACCCACAATTTAGCCAATTGGTTACTGATAGTCAACCTTCAAAAGCAAAATAATATCTCCTTAAAATCTACGTAAAGAGACAAAAGCATTGAATGCCACCTCACACAGAAAAGATAGCTAGAAACGAGTGCCTTGTTTTCCTCTGCTGAAAATAAAGACATTGAACGAGATGGTCTGCAGGCCTCCTTCCGGTTCTGACGTTTTGGTGAGGCTTCAAAATTCACTGGGGCAATTAAAGTACAATGAATGCAGATGACAGCAATGACCCTATACTGCCTCCTTGCTGAAAACAAGTTAGGTTCAGATTCAAGATTTAAGAACCTGAAGGAGCCTTTCATTCCTGGAACCTATATACCAGCTCTATAGTAGAACCCCTTCCTAAAGTTATACATTTTAACTCCCAGAAAACAGCTGACTTCCGGTTGTGCCTGAGATGCCTTGGTTTTTCTCTATGTGAATTTAGGGGGATAGTAACTTGGAGGATTAATACCCAACAAGCATAACGAGATGCAAGTCATAGTGTGAGATGCCTTCCAAAGTAGTCTCTTATGAATTTATGAATGAAGGGATCAATAGCTTAAAAGACTGTTTTGAAAGAACCTCAGCCCAGAAATAAGTTCTCAGTCACTGCTGTACCCTGCCCCCCAGAGGCCTGGCTTGCTCTGGGTCTCCTTGGTTGCTCTTATGACGTCCCATTAGTCATAATATAAAGCAGGAACTGTGAGTGGCCCAAGGCTCATTGTTAGCTGGGAGTGGTTTCCAAATTAACCAAGTTCAGCATTTCCTGAGCAGTTAGTTGTCCTTCCCCATCCATCCTCCCCCACCATCCAAAACAGGATTTGTAGGTCTTTTCAGATGTAACCGAAACATAATTGTAGTGTAACCAGCGAAATCTGGTACAAAACATTTGTTGGAAACTCAAAGAGATTGTCCTCGAGCCAAGCCAGTTTACTGACGTAGCTTCCATCTGAATGGGCTATGTTCTTCTCTATGGTCTGTGCTCTTCAGAGCTCTTTGGGAAATCATGCCTTTCCAAAACAAGGAAGATAGAGGTTGACTATGCAGGAGAATTTTTTTAATGGATAATTGCTGAATGCTAAAATTGATTCCTTTGGGAATTTTGCTTAATCATTGGATTTCAGAACTGAGGTGACTTTATAGACGATTGTCATTTTTCAGATAAGAAACTGAGACCCATCAGAGAAAAATGTCTTGCCCAATCATAGCAGCAGCAGCAGAACTGGAACTAGAACCCAAGGACTCGTATACCCAACAGTGACTTTCAAACTTTCTTCTTGACTATGAACCACTGTACGCAACATATTTTCCACTGAAATGCAGTCACAGTTACATCCAAGCAATTGAAATAAAATTTCAAGAAATAATTCTTACCCTTATTATGTGTGATGTGCTCTGATCCATACTTTTCCATTCTGTTTCACTTACTTTTTTTTTTAACGCTGTTCTTGAAATACTTTTGGTTATAACCTACAGTTTTAAATCACTGTTCTAGAATACATTTGCTTAAAAATGGCTTCTTGGGGTTTCCCTGGTGGTGCAGTGGTTAAGAATCCGCCTGCCAATGCAGGGGACACGGGTTCGAGCCCTGGTCTGGGAAGATCCCACGTGCCGTGGAGCAACTAAGCCCGTGCGCCACAACTACTGAGCCTGCACTCTAGAGCCCACAAGCCACAACTATTGAGCCCGTGTGCCACAACTACTGAAGCCTGCACGCCTAGAGCCCATGCTCCGCAACAAGAGAAGCCACCGCAATGAGAAGCCCGCGCACCGCCACGAAGAGTAGCCCCCGCTCACCGCAACTAGAGAGAGCCCGCGTGCAGCAACGAAGACCCAACAGCAGCCAAAAATAAATAAATATTTTTTTTTAATGGCTTCTTGGATTTCCTTTAATAAGGACTTTCTACAAATAAGCTCTTGTTCTACCTCCCTGTCCAAGAGACAGAGTAGAAGGAGATTCCTCATCCAAGCCTAGAATTCTGTCGACCTGCTACATTTGACAGAAACAAAATATCTCCTGCAGTAAGTTGTCAGTTTTTCCTTAATATTAGTGACTGGAAAAGCTTGAATGTCTGGAAAAAGAAAACCCAAATAACACAAGATCCAGAAGAGTTCAAAAGCAGCAACTCTGATCAGCAACAGCTGAAATGTGAGTTGTTTGAATCAGAGGAGGGCGCTGCTCTGCAGAGACGCTCATTCAGACTCTTGGCCAAATTTTAGGTCTCTTTGCCTGGGAATAAATGGCTTTTGTTAATAACTCTTCCATAAAATTCAGTGCAGAGTCTGGCTTATTTGGGTGACTGTGGTAAACACCTAACTTCATTAATCCAGTTCCATTAGTTGGGGGAAAGGTGGTTTTTGCTAAGAAACTAAGCCGGGCTGCTAACCTATCAAAGAACAAGGAGAAGTCTCCGGAGTGGTTTTTCGATATTTGCTTTGCAGGTTTTCCAATGATGCTCTCAGGTGATCAGTGCCTCCCATCTTCTCTCTAGCAAAGTGCATGAAATCCTAGTTTCAATACGTCCATCGTTTAACATGTGCCGAGAAGTCTTTACTCCTTGCCAGGGTGAAGAACACAGCCAAGGAATCTGAGCGGCGGCAGAAAAGTGCAAGGCCCCCGGATGCCAGAAACGGGAAACATGGAAGCATTTCTCAAAAGACAGACATTCAACACGGGCCAACTCCTGGCCCAGGATGAGACGCACGCTCCGCATGTGAAGTGGCTGCTCGCCAGGGGTGTGACCACAACGAGCAGGAACTCCCTTTGTCCACTTCCTCCACCGGAAAAGGCACCGACCTGCATCCCATCAGTTCACCAAATGCTTGATTCCAGCCCCAGGTTCCTCCTTGCAGACTGGGGATGGAACAACTTAGCTTCTCTTCCTGGAAATTCCCATGTCTCCATCCTATGGTAATATGGAGCCAGCCAAACCTCGTTTTTCACTCTGGGATGATCTCTGGCAAAATTCCCATTGCTGAACTCCGTCACTGACAGAGGTTAATGGGTACCATTTAGCCACTCTCGGCAGCACTGGTTTGATCTTCTTGGCTCTGATACTCTTCCTTCTCTTGGCACAAGAAAATTCAGCTTTTGCCCTTTGTCTTGTTATCCAAGAGCCTGAATGCCCATGACAGCCGTGGATGCAGATGCTGCCCCTTCTAAGTCATTGGCAGAGTGGTAAAATTCAGACCAATGCAAGCCATGTGCACTGAGCTCTCTATTTTTTCCTAAACAGCCAGCTGGCTTGTTGCTGAAACCAAAACCAATCAGAAAAGACACACACGCATATGTGGCTTTTACTGCCTTGCTCTCTCCTCCACCAAGAAAGACAGGGGATACAGTTTCTCACACTTAGTAAGGAAAGATGATTAAATGTGCCCTGAATCCAAAGAATTCTTGACTACCCTGAGTTCTTAAGTTCCTAGAGGTGCATCAGCCCACAAAGTTACATATGAACATGACTTTGGAAGAAAAATGCCAAGGTAAACTTGACTGCCTCTTGGCAGTACAGTCAGTTCCAGTTACAGAAAATGGGTCACTCTCTCCTTGAAAGCCCAGTGCTTTCTTAGATCCACTCAGAAGGGTCCTGACTCAGCCTCAGAACACACAGCAGAGAAGTAGGAAGGAGAGGGGCACACAGAGGTTAGGACCTATGGTCAATGTGGACCATGGAAAGGCCTATTACTCTTGAAGATGCCTAAGTCCCCCATAAGTACAGTGCTGTATCAGACCTCCCTTGAAGGCCCTGGGGCTCACCAACCCATTTAGTACAGGCGTCTCTCCCCCAGCACTGGAACAAATCACCAGCACTTTGGTGGGACACCAGATAAAGTATCTGGCTTGCATGAAGGAACACAAAATGCAAATCTTTTAACACAAGACATAGCCTCAGAGAAGCAAGAAGCTAGAATGTGGGACTGGGACCCACTGAGGACATGGTGTCCCTCTGGCAGATGCCCACGAGTAGAGTGGGGCACAGAACTGCAAAAGCAGGAGGACACCAACATGACTCGATTTCCCTGGGAACGTTCTTCTGCCCGCCCTCCTCTCTCCCGCATTTTCTCTCCAAGCCCAGAGCTGAATTTGCCCATGTTTGGGAATGAATCTTCATTTCAAATATAGCTGGGAAGGGGGCTCAAATTCCTATTTAGAATTCCTGCCCCTTTCTTCACCGAGAAGATTCTAGAATTATTCCAGAATAATTCTCGTTTATACCTACACGTAAGTTCCAAAGGTTCAAAAAAGTTTGGAGAAGGATATTCTGAAATCGAAATTCTGTTCCCTAAGTGCACAGGGAAGAACTGAGAGCTAAGGGGGTTTCCCAGTACAGCCAGGCCTCAGTTTAACAGCTCTGAAATGGGCGTGTAACACCCTCCTCTGTGGGAAGGGTGGAATCAGGTTAATTAATTGGCTTCCTCAGAACAGAAAATGTGTCATCCTCTTCAAAACCCTAGGATGACAGGTGTGAAATGGTGTCATTGTTTCATAAATCACTGCATCAAACATGGGACGCCTATAAACCTGCAACTCGTAATTATCGTAAAAATAGCACACTTAAAAATTCCAGAAGAATATGTGGCATATTTGATGGAATTGGAACACACATTGTCCTGAGCAAAAAACACTACCTCCAGGGCTTCCCTGGTGGCGCAGTGGTTGAGAGTCTGCCTGCCGATGCAGGGGACACGGGTTCATGCCCCAGTCCGGGAGGATCCCACATGCCACGGAGCGGCTGGGCCCGTGAGCCATGGCCGCTGGGCCTGCGCGTCCGGAGCCTGTGCTCCGCAACGGGAGAGGCCACGGCAGTGAGAGGCCCGCGTACCGCAAAAAAACAAAAAAAAAAACACTACCTCCAATCCACCTGCCAGGGCCAGCCACTATTTCCTCTCCTTGAGTTTCTGAAATGCCTTCCCCAGATTCTCCCTGATTCCACCCTGCTTTCTGTGCTATTGTGATTTATAATAAGAAATAAGTATTTGGTCTTTGTCCCCATTTCTGTCACAGAGCTCCTAAAACCCTTGGAATTTCCTGAGGAGATCCACAAAGGTGTCTTTTATTATGCTAATGAGGTAACTTTTGGACAGCACCTAAGGACAGGGCACTGGTTGCCAGGGGAACCGACCAAGTGATTAGAGGGTTGGAACTTTCAGTCCCACCCCAAAACCTCCTGGGAGGGGAGTGGGGCTGGAGGTTAAATCAATCACCAATGATTTAGTCAATCATGCCTAATTCCAGTGGGGAGAAAAATGCAGCTGACTTGGGACAGAAATTCACCCTACTGCAATTCTCAATGGCAGTGGGGGTGAAGTCCTTTACAGGTCTGTAATTCCTTATCTGAAATTTGTAGGTCCAAAAATGTTTCAGATTTTACAGCTTTTCATAGTTTAAAATGGTAATGTGATTCATACACTGTATATTACATAACATCGTCACTGGGTCTGCAGCCATATTCCAAAATCAAAGACATGAACATTTCTGCAAAAAATGTATGGATATTCATAATAAATGGAACATATAAAAATTATAAACAGCTCTAGATCAGACCAGGTTAGCTTTTGCTATCAAATGAATTCAGGCCAGGTTTGAATCTGCCCCAAATGAGTTGGAAAATCTTTCAATTTTCAGAGTCATTTGGATTTCTGATAGAGGATAAGTAGGGTAACCAGGTAATTTATTGTCCAAACTTCACTTCTGAGAGTAAAGGGAATGCTATTAGGAATTGCACAGGACAGGAATGCTGAGCATATGCAGTGTGGAAGTGTCAGTTTGCAATCTCTGCAACCCTCTCACAATTACAGTCAGAGCAAACTAAGACAGCAAAAGCAAAATTCATGAATAATATCTACCACAAAAACTAAGTGGTGGATATCCCCATAAACTCCAAAAAGCAATTAAATATTTAAGAGCTACAAGATCTATGTATTTATCACCCGTGTAGGAGGAAGCAAAAGGAAGCTAGGGGACACTGAATGGACTTGAGAACAGGAGAACCCCCAAAATCCCCAATAAGTTCATACTAGAAATGTGGCAGGTCAGTCTGAAAACAACAATTGAAACTGAGAGATTTTTGCACAATCCAATTCTCAGGTGAGTGCAAAGGCTTATGAAAATATCATAAGGGACTGCAGTAGTCTGGGCCCTATGAACTCGCAAAGAAACAAACCAAAGTTTCCTTCCAGGATAAATCTCTTCTCTGGGAGTATAATCCAGAGAAGGACAGGGACAGCAAAGAAGAAAGTAAGATCAAGATAAAACTGTGGGTAGGCAATTTTCCAAAGTATGAAGCCATATTTTGTATCACTCTGTAGAAAAAAATAAGAGAGTTCTAGAGTGAGAAAAAAATGTTCTAACTCCTCCTCACCTAAAAGTAAAGGAAAACTCATTTTACATGATAATAACCAACAAAATATGATTGCAGTTGAATCCTATACAAAGTTATCATTTTTTAAAAAGAGAATAAGTAGGATGTCAGAAAGACATGCCCAGGGACTTCCCTGGTGGTCCAGTAGTAAAGAATCGCCTTCCAACGCAGGGGGATGCAGGTTTGATCCCTGGTCAGGGAACTAAGAACTCGCATGCTGTGGGGCAAATAAGCCCACGCGTCACAACTACTGAGCTTGCATGCCTCAACGAGAGAGCCTGCGTGTGGCAAACTACAGAGCCCATGTGCTCTGGACCCCACATGCCACAACTACAGAGTCCTGGAGCCCTGGAGCCCTCACGCCACCACCAGAGAGAGAAAACCCACATGCCACAACTAGAGAAAAGTCCGCGGGCCACAACAAAGAGCCCATGTGCCACAACGAAGAGCCCGCACACCTCCACAAAGACCCCACATGCTGCAACTAAGACCCAACACAGCAAAAAGAAAAAAAAAAAGAAGAAGAAAGAAAGACATGCCCAGAAAATACATAAGAAATGCAAGCAATATTTCAAAATGAGCTAAAAGAAGTAAAAAAGATGATATAAAGTTATGGAAAATATAGAAGAAAATCAAAAGTCAGAACTTTTAAAACTCAGACATGAGGTTACAGGACTCAGGAAAAATTTAGAAATAAAATAATAAATCATTTCATAAATGAAGACCAAGTTGTAGGAAATAAACAAATGAGTAAACATATAATGCCTTACAAAATAAATGAAAAATGACAAAAAAATTTAATTAAAAAGAAATAAAGAGATAAAAAGGATTCAAAAGAAAATGGCAGATACATGAGATAGGTCAAAAAAAGAAGAAGGAGAAGCAACATACATATAATAGGAGGTCCCCCTCCCACTCAAAAAAGGAAACCAAAGTTGTAGAGCAGATCAAGTACTGAAAATTAGAATTCAAGATATGTTTCCTGAAAGTCACTTGAAAATATATATTGAAAGGATTTACCATGGACAAGAAAAAGGAAGGAAGGGAGGAAAGGAGGGAGCTAGGGAAGAGAGAGAGAAAGAAAGAAAGAAAGGAAGGAAGGAAGGAAGGGAAGGAGGGAGCTAGGGAAGGGAGAGAGAGAGAGAAAGAAAGAAAGAAAAAGAAAGAAAGAGAAAGAAAGAAAGAACGAAAGAAAGAAAGAAAGAAAGAAAGAAAGAAAGAAAGAAAGAAAGAAAAGAAAGAAAGGAAAGAAAGAAAGGAAAGAAAGAAAGAAAGAAAGAAAGAAAGAAAGAAAGGAAAAAGAAAGAAAGAAAGAAAGAAAGGAAGGAAGGAAGGAAGGAAGGAAGGGAAGGAGGGAGTTAGAGAAGGGAGAGAGAGAGAGAAAAAGAAAGAAAGAAAGAGAAAGAAAGAAAGAAGGAAAGAAAGAAGAAAAAGAAAGAAAGGAAGCAGAGCCCCACTCTCCATCCTTCAAGAAGTCCGGTAAGTGGGCATCCCACACCAACCCCTTACCTAAGAGGGAGGAAGGAAGGAAAGAGGAAAGAAAGAAGGAAAACCCAGAAAGACCAACATTGCAATGTACTCTTGAAAAATGACTGGACTTTAAGAAAAAGAAAATCTTTGGGGCCAAGTCACTTAGAAAAAAACTAAGATTATCATCAGGGGCTTCCCTGGTGCCGCAGTGGTTGAGAGTCCACCTGCCGATGCAGCGGACACGGGTTCGTGCCCCGGTCCGGGAGGATCCCTCATGCTGCGGAGCGGCTGGGCCCGTGAGCCATGGCCGCTGGGCCTGCGCGTCCAGAGCCTGTGCTCCGCAACGGGAGAGGCCACGGCAGTGAGAGGCCCGCGTACCGCAAAAATAAAAAAAATTAAAAAATAAGATTATCATCAGATCACTCCATAGCAATGCCTTATGCCAGAAGAAAATGGAATGATATCTTTAACATAATTGAGGGTAAAAAATGTGACTTTATATATTTTTAGCTAGTCAAATTTACATTAAAGTATAAATACTGCAGATAAACTGTTACAAACATGGAAGAACCCAAAGAAGTTTTCTCAGGACCTCTTCCTGAGGAATCTATCAGATAACAAGCTTTATACGATCAAAATGGCAGGAGAGGCATTAACATGAGGACAGGTGACTCAGTATTCTTGGCATGCAAAAATGCAGACACAGGGGCTTCCCTGGTGGCGCAGTGGTTGAGAGTCTGCCTACCGATGCGGGGGACGCGGGTTCGTGCCCCGGTCCGGGAAGATCCCGCATGCCGCGGAGTGGCTGGGCCCGTGAGCCATGGCCGCTGGGCCTGCGTGTCCGGAGCCTGTGCTCCACAACGGGAGGGGCCACACGGTGAACGGCCCACGTACCACAAAAAAAAAAAAAAATGCAGACACAAATGTAAGACAAAAGTTTTAAGCAAAAATTCTGTAATCCCCAAACTTGAATTGGAATTATCAGTATAAACTCATGATGTGCTCTATCTCTAAATTTTTCCTAGCTGTATCCACTGAAAATGCCCAGAAACCATGACCAAATGACAGGACGGAGCACCCCAGTGGACCAGACTGTGATTTCTAAATACTATGTCCTTTTAAAAGGAAACAGGGCTTCTTGGATCAATAGCTGATCCTGGTACTGGAGCAGGAGGTGTACAAGGTGAACCTGGAGCCTCTTGTTATATGAGAAGCGAGGATGTTATCAAAGACTCTACTGGGATCTTGTCAAAGAACTCAAGAGCGGGCTTCCCTGGGGGCACAGTGGTTGGGAGTCCGCCTGCCGATGCAGGGACGCGGGTTCGTGCCCCGGTCCGGGAGGATCCCACGTGCCGTGGAGCGGCTGGGCCCGTGAGCCATGGCCGCTGAGCCTGCGCGTCCGGAGCCTGTTGCTCCGCGGTAGGATTCAGTGAAATACTAGTAGAAAATTTTAGTTCTCTGGGAGGATTGTGGAGAACTCAGAGGAAGTGAATATTGAGCAAAACTGTAGCACCTTACTCTTCAGATAATTGGGAAAGGGAAAATTCCCCATGAAATAGATCATCTAACAAAAGGAAAAGATGAATGAAAAAAAAAAAAAAAAAAAAAAAAAAAAGAACTCAAGAGCCACCTTGAAGAAGTTCCCACTGGACAAACATAGGACAGTTTGAGCATCAATAAGATAATAACCATAAATAATTGAAACACATAAAGTACATAAAATCCATGAATTAATAATGATATAAAAATAATCAATTGAAGGAAAAAGGGAAACTGTAGATGGAAAGAGCCTTAATAGGCTTTTATCAAAATACTGCAATGCGTGTGATTAGTTGAATCCCAGTTCAAACAAACAAAAACTGGGGGAAAAAAAGTAGAAATTTTATCACTGACTTGATACTTGACTGTATTAGGGAATTACAGTTCTTTATTTCAGGTGTGATAACGGTATTGTGGTTAGGCCTTTTTTTAAGTTCTTATCTTTTATAATTATGATGACTGGAATTTGTTTTAAAATAGCACAGGAGAGGAAATGAGGATGCATGGAGCTTTAGTATTCTGTTCTACATATTTTTGTATGTTTTGAAAGTTTTCCATAAGAAAAGTTTTTTTTAAATTTTACATCAGGATTGCAGACATAAATTAGGACTGTCCCAGGCAAATGGTCCAAACATGGTTACAGGGGCCCAGAGATGTAGGTGACAGACCTGTCAAACACCCCAAAAAGTGTCCAGTATGATTATATTCTGACCATTTAGCATTTTTTATACCTTTAGCTAATCTATTTTTATTTTCATTTTTACCTGCATCAATCCACGTTCCATTTGTGTAACAATAATTTCTTATTTGAGAAATTCTGCCGTGTGATTTTTTTTTTTAATCTAGCTCAGTTTCTCCAAAAGAGCCTCTAGCAAACAGGCCACTAAAATTTGGCAGCTTTACTGTTGAATGCATTCAATTATCATTTTTTTAAGTCTAGCACCACATTCCTTTAATGATTTAGGACCTTGCACGATTTTAAATGTCTCTCAAAGCTTTCATTGTAAATTGTGTTAAACATCAAAGGAGGTAAGTGATGCCCAGATGCTGTTTACCTCCTGTGAAATTCTCCGCACTAAATAGGACGGGTAGCCCTCAACGGATTCAGAATTAGAGCTGGGTAGAAAGGAATAACCTTCATTTTTTGATGCTAATCCAGAGCCTCGCACTGAGTATGAAAAACCGCATTAGAAAATCTTTTTAAAATCGACCTTCTGCATTGATTCCTCTGCTTTTATTTCCAGTCCCATCAAGAAACACAGTGACAATTCCCATGTCCATGGGGGCAAAGAGGTCCCTCGAGGCTGCAGCCGACTTAGGGTTAGTATTACTGGGTTTCATTTGCTTAAATGGGACGTCTAAGCCAGAACCCTAGAAAAGTCCTCCTTATCCTTGATGAACTGTCTTAAAACAAAAGCCAAACAACAGTATCTAGACATCTCTGCTCTTTTCTCTGCCGTGTCCTGCTGGGCGGATATTGTTTCTTTGCCAGGTGCCATTCCTGACACCTCCACTCACATCCTTTCATACTGTTGGGAGGAGGGCTTATTCTAAGGATATACTCCTTATGCTTCCAGGCCAGATTTTTTTTTTTTTTTTTTTTTTTTTTTTTTTTGGCTGCCCCACACAGCTTACAGGATTTTAGTTCCCTGACCAGGGATTGAAACCACGCCTTCGGCAGTGAAAGAGCGGAGTCCTAACCACTGGACCGCCAGGCCAGATTTTTTTTTTTTTTTTTTTAGTTTAATTAACTAATTTATTTTTGCTGTGTTGGGTGTTCGTTTCTGTGCGAGGGCTTTTTCTAGTTGTGGCAAGCGGGGGCCACTCTTCATCGCGGTGCGCGGGCCTCTCACTATCTTGGCCTCTCTTGTTGCGGAGCACAGGCTCCAGATGCGCAGGCTCAGTAGTTGTGGCTCACGGGCCAAGCCGCTCCGCGGCATGTTGGATCCTCCCAGACCAGGGCTCGAACCCGTGTCCCCTGCATTAGCAGGCAGACTCTCAACCACTGCGCCACCAGGGAAGCCCCCAGGCCAGATTTTTAAAGGAAAAAACAAAATAGCAATTTCTGCTTACCCCCATCCACACCATCATGGCAGTTTTTCAAATTTTTAATAGCTCTGTGTCTGTCTGGATCTCTGGTTATTTTGTGACATGAAATGCTAGTATTGGCCACCTAAGTCTGGAATCTTTCGGTGGGAAATTTCTCAACTGCATGGTTGCAGAGAGATCCCCACCTCTCTCCCCTACTGAAAGAGGGAGAGTGTTTATTCCCTACCCAGTAGACACCAGTATCCAGATGTTTATCAACCACGCTCCAGCAGACTTTTAGGCACTGGGGACACCACTGTGCAGCCGAAGGCCTCCGTTCTTTTCTTCTAAGACTTTGTTCGATGCAGATTAATCAGCAGTGTTGAAGTTTCCCTGGGTCCCCCTCTGGGCAACCACCGGGCAGGATATCCTGGGGTTAAGAGCCTGGGCTCCGGAGCCAGGATGCCTGCATTTGACCTCTGGCTTTGTGACGTCAAACAAGTCACTTAGACCTACTGTGCATCAGTTGACTCATCTGTAGTATAGGCTACTAAGGTTCCTACCTCTGAGGGTTGTAAGAATTCATCAATACACATACCGGGGTCAAGAACAGTGAATTTTCCATAGACATTAGCTGTGTATTACAACTGCAGAAGCCACAGCTATGGGCTCCTAGGCTGATAAAAGCCTCCCTCTCTTCTCTTCTGCCCTTTGCTGCCCAGCCCTTCTAATATCATCCTCGTCAGCTTCTCCCACCTTCTCTCCTAGCCTACAATTTTCTTATACTTCCAAATCATTCTCTTCCATTCCCCCCCTCCAGCAAAAGCATAAACTCTAATATCCTAACCTACTTGTTATAAAGGATGTCCGTCAAGCATAACAACTTGACAGTGTTTCACGGGCAAAGACAAACATGACAGCGTGAGAATTTTTTAGGTCTCCTCTCTCTTAAGGAGGAGAGAGAAAGCTAAGGGCGCAAGGACCTCCCTGACTCAGGGAGGCTCAGAGCTTCACCTGGAGAAGCGAAAGCGTCCAGGACGCTGGGAGAGGGACCCCAAGGGAGCAGAGGGGAGGCAAAAAACTGGTATGGGCTGAAGTTTGTGGGGGAAAAGGGAGAAAGATGATTTGGGGCACTTTGGGGAGAAAGATGAATGAAGAAGGTATTTAAGAAGTTTAGCTGTGCTGTGTCTACAGTCTTCCCTCTGCTACCTGAGGGCAAGAAAGAGTCCTGTAGGGACGTACAAATTATCATTAAGGCTTCTGGAGTCTGATTTGAGTTCCTTTTGGATCCTGTGAGCAGGAAGGCCCAAATTTATCCGGTTTCCAGTTGCAACAGCAGCTAGCATTTACTGAGTACCGACCAGACCCCAGGTGTCACGCTGGAGCCCCACATGCAGTGTCTCCAATTCTCACAGCAACTCTGCAAGGCCGGTGGGATTATTCCTTTTTTCCTGGAACTTAGTTCCAATGAAGACAGATAACTTCATCAGGCCGATGAGAGGCAGAGTTGGGACTGGAACCCAAATCTATCTGATTCCAATGCCTGGAATCCTTCCACCATTCCAGTGAATCTGAACACAAGCTTTTAGAGGGCAGGTTTAAAATTTCCTGTCGTATTATTATTATCGCCCTTGCAAATTTCAGTGATGTGCCTAATGTAATACCACGTGCATGCGCCTGGGCTGTCTTTAGCTCCTTTGAATTAAGATACCATTTTGGAGTTCACAGATGCTTCTGATAGGACAGTTATTAATTTCATATCAAAACTGCACATCCACGTGTCAAAAATGAGACTCAAGGAAATTGACCATTTTTCAAATACTGTATTATTGTGTGTGTACAAACTGGCAGAGAAAGAAAGACTCTAAGGAGGCTGTTTAAGATTTTAGTGCAGCTACTTAAAAATAAGTACATAATGTTGTTTGAGTTCTGAGACGCCTAAAAGAATTGTAAACAAATCATGCAGCTAGTCCTTTACAGCACACTACCTGGGAAAAGCATTGTTTGTTCACAGCAAATATGTAACCACAAAACACATTAAAATGCAGAAAAATCATCTGACCAAACAAAATAATGATAAATCAGCTCGAAACTTGTTGCCATTACAGGATATTAAATATGCTCATCTAGGGAAGAATGTGCGTTAGTCACCTATTTAATCGCGCACATAATTAAAGCGGTTGCCCGCACTATGATTTATAGGTTGGATCTTCTAATTACTTAGCTGTAGCAATTAGGATTTTCTTTGTATTACACTTCTTCAGGCCAAAGATGCCTTCTATCGCTCAGGCCAGATTTAGGAGGGCAAATCCCGGCTTCCGTCCCATCCCCTGGGACTCCTGCCCTTGTTGAAGTTTTTCCCAACTGGGGCTCTTAAAGGGAAGTCTGATGCTACTGGGAAGAGAGGAGAGGAAAGTCACTGTGATGGCTGAACCATGGGCCTCTCCTTAAAAGACCCGTTTGCTTTGGAATCTTGTCTCAGCTTCAGGAGGCCCACTGCCTTGGAAACTCAGGGTCCTGTCTTCATCTAATACAGTAACTTCCAGACATTTCCTTACTAGAGAAAGATCAAAAGAGCCAGGAGTTGAAGAGAAATGTATATAACACACTTCAGACCTTCATTATTCCATAAAGTTTTGTTTAAAGCTTTAGGAGGCAGCGCAGTAGGATCAGGAAAGGGGAGCCCATCTATTATTTATCTAATGTGTTCCATGTGCCAGGAATCCTGCTCTACATGCAGGGGTTAAAAGCACAGGCTCTGGAGTCAAAAGGCCTGAGTTCAAATCATGGCTCAGATAATTACTAGCTGTGTGGCACTGGGAGACTTACTTATCCTCTCTGAGCTTCAGTTTCCTTATCTATAAAATGGAGCTAAAAGTACTTACTTCAAAGAGTTTTGAAGATTAAATGAGATAAACCTTTAAAGCAACCACTTGCATAGATCCCAGCATAACGTAAGCACTTATTGCATGCATTATTCTTAGTGTATTCAATATTTCCAACCCTATGAATCATTCATTCTTTTTTTTCATTCATGCAGCAAATATGAGTGCCTATTAACAGACCCAGAAGGCCATGTTCTTTTCATTACCCTTCATTTCCCTCCCAGGACATAAACCTTAAACTCCTGGGCACAGGAAAGTCATTTATTATGTTGAATGAGAAAAATTCAACTTTTTGAAGTGTCAAAAGCTTTGGATTTAAGCTAGTGTAAATCAATTTTCAGATATTGCAGAACTCTGGAGAACACGCACAACCAGGATGCCAGCACAGAGCTGAGCCATGTGGCTGAAGCTCTAGCATCAAAGCAGCATGCTGGATTTCACTGTGATGGTTAAGTGAAAGCTTGTCGGTGCCTTCCAAAGATTATGCACGAGGGCTAGGGAGAGAGGATTGACCTTCCCTTCAATTCAGCAAATATTGGTTGGGTTATGCTGTGTGTACAAATCTATGCTGGTGCTTGGGACCCAAAGATGACCAGCACCCCATGGTCTCTGATCTCAATGGCCTTGTGGTCCAACAGGGACGTGAATACGCAAACCAGGATTGACCTTACTAGCGAGGTAAGGGTGAGGGAAACCTAGGGAAA
>NW_006797481.1:3328609-3361282 GCF_000442215.2 Lipotes vexillifer | reverse complement strand
AGGAAAAGAAGAGCTGACGCTACCTGGTGAAGCCTCTGCCAGAGGAGGGAGCACTGGAGCTGAGGTTCCAGCTAGGGTTTACCCTGAAGACAAATGTGGAAGAATTTCTTGGGGAACCAATAAGAATTTTTGAACTAAATAACAATCATAATCATCATAATCATCTTAAGTACCATGTATTTAGTCATATTCAAGATCCATATTAGACATCATTTTTTTTTCATTTAAATGACCTTATCCTCTAGCTGTTTGAATGACTTCCCCAATTTGAAGACATTGCTCCCAAAAACTGAGATTCAGTTAATTAAAGGCAAGACAGTGGCCCCCAGGATGCCTCAAACAAAGAAGAACACCTAACAGGCATTCAGCAAGCCATGCCGAACTGAAGGTACACCCCACAGAAGGCTCAGCACCTCTTTCCTTCTACGTAGCTTGAGTGGAAAAACTACATTCATCTCTTGGCTTGTTTCCTTTGGCAAAGAGAATTATAACATGTGTTATTCTATTTATGAAAAATCAGTACTCTAGAAAAGCATGCTATTTGTGTTGGCAATACAAGTAAAGGTGTACTGGTTGCCACCAAAAAAATTGCCCAGGCCATGAAATATACACCCATCAACTTTCAATTAAATAAACTGGACCCTTTATCAGTAGAAACAAAATACTGTGGTCAGCTAGAAAATAGCCCGGTAGGAAATATTACTCTATTTCATTTGGTGGGACACTGGACTTTGCATTAGGGTGTCTGAGATTCTGATAAGTGGTTGGAGTGGGATGTTTCCTTTTAAATTTCATTAAACAGCATTTCCTTGTGACAAAAGTCAAAGGTTTGATCTCAACAATTAGGAAGTGAGCTTCTCTTTCACCGTGCTGGGGAAAAAAATACCTCAGCTGAGATAAGACCAGCAGGAAACGCCATCTTGAATAGCAGTTGAAAAACATCTCCCTCCCAAAGAACGTTCTAACCTCTCGACGCACTGAACATGGCATAGTCCTAGTGGAAACTAATGAGGACTCGTCTTCCTTTTTCCAGGGGAAGCAAGTAGGACTCTCATGCTCATTCTGCCCTCTGGTGGCTGATTTAATAAAATGCAACGGAAAAGCTACATCGTAAGCAGGCATGACTTTCTTCCTTTTTCATATGATTCCACGTAATTCTTATCTACAATTACAGTGTTCCAAAGCTGCTGTCTTCTGACCTGTAGACATCAGATTCAGTTTTCTAATTAAATTGGCTGAAACCCTGACTTTTATTTAATTAAACGTAGAATGGGTGTTTAAAAATGTCTCAACATTCAGGTTTAAGCTAGTTCAGGTGAGCTGCAGATGAATGTTTTTTGATGAATGAATTAACCTGGTGAGTGAAAGCCAGCACACTATATGATCAAGCCCTTGAACTCCTCAAAGATCGGTGTATTTAGTTCATCAGACAACAAGTTCATCTTTTAGTAGATTATTGGCGCGCTGAGGCTAAAATTCATATGACTAAGAATAACAATAAGCCATTTTAAGAAGAATAAAGAAGGATGACTTGTTTTTTATAAAAGATACACTAACTTCATCAGTACTGGCACAAGGATAGACAAAGTTCAGAAACAAATCCACATAGGCATGGAAACTTGATATAGGACAGAAGGGTATTACAAATCAGAGTAGAAAAGATGCACTCATAATAAATGCTACCGGGAGAATCGGTTACTCTTCTGTGCAAAATAAATTTAGATCACGCCTCAAACTAAAGAAAAAATAATACATTTCAGATGTAATATATGTCTAAGTGTGAAAAAAATAAAGTTTAGGAAAAAAATATAGGAGACTGTAAGTGGTATACAAAAATACCTAGCCATAAAAAAACCAAAAGCAAAAACAGATGCATACAATTATAATGCATAAAACTTTTGTAAAAGTCACCTTAAAGTTAACAGAGAAGATTAGAAGGAAATATCTGCAGCACATATCACACCATCAATGAAATCTTAGTACCCAGGCTATATAAAGAATTCCTGTAAATCAATTTTTAACAGATAAATACCCAATAGGAAAAAGAAAAATACGTGAACTGGCAATTCACAGAAGAGGAAACCCAAACGAACAATATAATACACAACCTATTAGTAATGAAGGAAATGCAGATCAAAATTTCAATGAGATGGAACTTTACCACCCAGTATATTGGACGTTTTTTTAAAAGCTGGCAATACCAGATCCAGATGTAGACAAGGATGTGGAGAAGGTGTAGATTCTCTACCTTGCTGGTGGAAGTTGAAATTGGCACAATTGCTATTTAATATTTAATAAATAACCGATTAATTATAAATACCCAATTAATATCTGATTGACATTGAATAATAATTGATGAATATCTAATAAGTGTATAATTTACATGCATTAACATCTAAGTAATAGCTAATCGCGCTAGTGACACATATTCTTTACAGCCAAGCTCTTCTGGATCTAATGAATTTTTGCACACATGCACCAGGAGCTGGCAGTAATGAGACTGATAGGACATCGTTGCACAATCAACTCCCCGGCACCCCAGAGGTCCCATCATGCTTCTGACAGAAGCATGGGTTTGGGGATCACACAAACCTGGGGGCTCTTATGCCTTGTGACCTCCAGCAATTGTAAAATCTATCTAGACCCCCGCTTCCTCAATTGTCAGTGGGGATAGTAACATCTCTATCCGTAAAATTATTGGGGAAATGAAATGACAGATCTATACGGTTTTTTGCACATAGTAGATGCTCAATAAATGGCTGCTATTGTTTTCATTATTGTGACCACTGACACTGGGGAGCAATCATTTCTGACTAAGGAGAAATTATCTTTTCTGGTTAGGAAGACAGGTATCAAGAAAGAACGTTCAGGGGCTTCCCTGGTGACGCAGTGGCTGAGAGTCCGCCTGCCGATGCAGGGGACACAGGTTCGTGCCCCGGTCCGGGAAGATCCCACATGCCGCAGAGCAGCTGGGCCCGTGAGCCATGGCCGCTGAGCCTGTGCATCCGGAGCCTGTGCTCCGCGGCGGGAGAGGCCACAACAGTGAGAGGCCCGCGTATCAGAAAAAAAAAAAGAAAGAAAAAAAAACGTTCAGTGATATATTCTTAGGGCAGTCAGAACATTTCATTGGGAAAATAACCAGAGCTGTGTGAACAGTTTTACCACCCATTAGATGACAAACCAAAGAATCTTATCAACACCAAATTATCATCCTACTGGAGCCATTGCAGACCCCTCTCCTTGTCAGTGGAGACCAGTGGAACGTGGTAACTCATCATACTTTCTCACTCATTGACAGGGTTGGTTTCTGATTGTCAATACGATACCTGCAGTAAGTTTGTGAGGCATCCCATCACTCACCAAGGAAAGAAATAGGACATTTACTTTGTTTCGATGCTCAATCTCTGACCTGGCCCAAGGGAAGACTAAGAATTCAAATGTACCTCCTGAAGTTCTTGGGCTGGCACCTTCCCACGGGATTGAAATTTGAAGGATGGTAGGGCAGATTCAAAGAAATAAGACTGAAGTCAGAAAAGGACTTTGTTTAAAATGGAGAATGAGGTTTCCCATCATCGAATACATCCCAGTTAAGATGCAGAGGCCAGTGCAGGGGAAGGCAAGTAAAATTCTTTTGGTCACATTATCTGCAGTAAAAGCTGAGGCTCTTTTAGAATCAATTTGCTAAATTGACATAAAACAACCTACGCCACTGTCTTTGTTTTTGCTTGTCTGTAGCTATCCTCGGAGGTCATAGCTCAAACGCTTCTCAGAATTTGAAAGCTACATAGAAATAACATAATGAACTCTATATACTTTACACTCTGTAAAGAATTTTCCCTCTACAAATCACAGATATATTTACATATGAAATGATAATTAGAGGACCTTTCTACCTCTCTTTACTGGGGAATGAACTGAACCTAATAATATTTTACATGAGATACTTTATCCAGGTTTCCCAAATGTTCACTACCCCTTTAAAATTACAGTGAAGACAAATGAGAAATGGAAACGTCAAGCAAAATTGCGGTGTTTAGCTTTCATTAGGGATTAATCATCAGCTGTGATTGCCTTGGGTGCTAAGGCATATAAATTCCAGAACTTTGTCCTTGAAGGGAAGTCATTTTTCTTCCTCAAAACCTAAATGCATATTTTCCCTTCCAGCAAGGTTCAGACACAAGGTTATCCCAGTGGAGGATCGATGTTCAAGGTATCCATCCCTCTACAAACAAAGACACCCTTCTGTACCATTGGTCATTGTTTCTGAAATACATTTCCGGACAGTTGGTAGAGTAAATTGTAAGAGCAGATTGACAAAAAGAATGTAGAATTTTACACCACATGCCAACTCTAATGGGAATGTTTGACAAGCAAAGAAATCGGTACCAAGTTAAATAACTTTACATATATGTAAATTGGCTGGAAATGTGCCTGTCAGCCGTCACTTTCTGTACCAGAGGCCTGAATGCTGAAAGGTACTCAGAGCCGTAGACAAGACCAGGCGCCGCAAAACAAATCCACTTTTTCCACAGCAACCAGTACGCACAATCCCCAAGAACCCGGGCTGTGCCAACCTCCGCTGCTCCCTGGTCAGACTGCAGGCACTCTTCACCAGTGACTTGTTCATGGGTTTATACTCCGGTCATATATGCAAGCACATAGATATGGCACCTGCCATGAGATGCTTTAGCTTCGGAAGGAAGGGGATGCTCAGGATATCACTGGAACTTACCTTCCACAGGTTCATTCTTCACACGTCCCTCTTTCTCGCCAGGTGAAACTACTCACTTGCCCTCTCACCTATTGGCTCCAGGCTGCCCACACTCGACCTGACATCCTGCGCCAGGGAGCGTGTTAGGGGCGCCTCGTGGTGTCGAATCAGGCTCATCGTTCCATCCAGTTACCCAGGCCTGTCCTGTCTTCCTGACTCTCCTGAATTCTGCCTGCTCTCCCGCCCAGCAGTTGCCTGTGGGCTTCTTAATTCTGCTGCCACCAAACTGTGAGCACTTGTCGTCTGCAAAACTCTCTTGCTCTCCCTCTTGGCATGTTCACAGTCCTTTCCTATGGCATGGGTTGAGTTTTCTGGAAGCTGATGTGTGATGGAGTTTGGGCTGCAAGATGTTTATTGAGATCAACACCTGTAAAAGGAAAGGGAGGAATTAGGATTGGGCCGAAGGGTAAGTCATGCGGGCCTAACACACGCCACCAAGATGGCTAGGAGCTCTGGAAGGAATATTGACCTTTAAAGTCATCCCGTATTGAGGCAAAATGGCTGGGCCGTTATACACCTGCCTGGAAGACGCAGACACTGGATGTGAGCTTCCCCAATGAAGGGTGGGATTCTGGGCAAGGCACTGTCTCGGCTGAGGGAGCCCTGGAGACGTTCACACATGGAGACTGTCTTCTGACCCCACTCCCTGTGGCTGGGCAGCAAATCCTTCCTCAAGGTGGGTCTGGGTGGCATATCTTCACATCTGGGACATCTGTCGCCTTCGGTGCAGACCCCTCCTGGCCTTGACCTCACAAATCTGCCTGCCCAGGGCTCTGACCCATCTGTTCTTTGTCTGCAGACTCTCTTTGGCTTCTAGCACAGAAGCTTACTCTTACAGCTCAATCCTTAGAACTTAGGATTGTCATGTTATCACCTGGAGACATGTTCAGAGATGCCCTTTGTGGCCATGGAGACTGGAAATCTCTGTTGTCAATTCCAGTGCCGCTTGATGTGGTCCCTCCCCAGCCCAAGCCTCACCCCATTCCCTCACTCCCCTGCCCAGTCCTGCCTTCACCAAGGGTCTGGCTGCTTGTTGGGATTGCCAAAGAACTCCCGGGGAGAAAAGGAGATTAGAGGAGAGAGATTGTTCCCATGCCAAGATGGACTCACCCACACGTACAGCCTCAACCCCAAGGCAGACACCTTGTGGGGCAAACAGTAAAAGAGAGACTTTGGTTCTATGTGCCAATATCTGCAAGACAGTTTCAACTCCTTGCAAGTGATGCTAAAAGAGATCATTTTATCTGGGAGATTTACGGGCCTGTGGTTTATTAAAAGCGTTCAAGGCTGTGGAAAATCATTTGAGCAGCCAGTTTCTTGAGTGTTCAGTAAATCCTGATTTTACTCCAATACCATTCTTATTTCTCAGCCCAAAATCTCACCCCGTCTTTTGGAGTCTTTGGCCTGGGAGTCATTTCTTTAACCCCCAGCCAGCCTTTCTCCTTCCCTGTCAGATTGCTGGCCTCTCTTTTCACCATGACTTTGATTATTCCTTCCTTTTGTAGATACAATTTTCTAAGCCTCAATTTTCCTCGCCTTTCAGAAAACAAACAGGAAACAAACTAAAAAAAAAAAAAAATCTAGGAAAGTAAATTCCTTTGTGCTTTAAGAAATCACTGTAGTTCACACTACTGGTTAGGTCTTAGTAACAGAGTAGAGACAGAGGTATTGATAGTGTCAGTAAGTTGCAACTTTAGTAGATGAAATTCCGTCCCCCCATCTGACTTGTTTTGGTTGCTGTATTTGTAGATATAAAACAAAGACAAAAGCAAAACATCAAAGTGGATTTTCTGATAGACAAGAAAATTAAAGCATTTCTTCTCCATCTTCTTTGTTGATTCTTTCTACGATGGAACCCCCTCAGGGCATATTCCTTGGACCCCCTCCTTTTCTCTGTCCTCCTAGGACCAAAAAAAAAAAAAAAAAAAAAAAAAACACCACCTCCACCTGAGAGCCTTCTCTGATTAACATCTCCTAATTCTGATTATGAGTTTACTCTGCATATTTCCAGGATTAGGTTTATATTAAAACCAAATGGCATTGTATAAAATTTCAAAGCATTACCCAAGGTATTATTTTTATTGCATCAGTTCCTTTCTTAAATCAATTAACCAGCAAATAAGGCCAGGGAACGTTTTAGTGCCATTAATGACACTTTAAGTGGTTGTTCTTTGCTTTTTGTAAGTTAGATTTGTTGTAATAAGATTTGACCTGGTGGGTATTTGCATGTGGTTATTTGCTGAACATTTGCGATTGTTCATAGCATGGAATCTGTACGAAATTGGTCTGTTTCAGTCACAATCAAAAGACCCCATCATGGTGTGACAAGATTTCCTGTAACCCTAAATGGGTTGTTTTAAAATGTTATCCCTCATTAGGGACACTGAGGGCAAAACGGTGCCAGTGTGTTTGAAATATTTGTCCCTCATCTGTGTACGGCCTTCTCAACCATATAGCAAGTACCTCGAGGCAATGGCCATGCTTTCCATAGACACTTAGGAGTATCAGTGAGCTTTCCCTGGACATCTACGCCATGCCAAGCCCTGTGCCAGGGGCTTGTGTGAACTAATTTAATCCTTTCAGTGACCCTCGGAGAAAACTAAGATGAATGAGGTTTGGAAATCTGTCCAAGGTCCACAGGTGATGAGACAGGACAGATACCTGGATCCAGGTTTTCTTACAAATCCCTACTCCTTTTTCTCCCAGCACTTTGTTACTGCCCACAGTAGGGTTTGCACAGGTCTCTGAAACACAACAACTCAAAGTTGTCTAGCACCCCCACCCCGGTCCCCCAAGAAGTCGGGGCTTAAAGAAGTTTGGGGAAAGAAACAAGATCGTGCTCTCCCGAAGAACCAGTAATTAAGGGCTGGTTCTTAATTACTGAGTAATTAAACACCAGTAATTAAAGGCTGAGGAAGAGGGCTGGGTCGAGAACGGGTATTTTGCAACACGTCGTTGCTTTTCTCTGCATTGTCCGTTGACATTTTCCTGGTCTCTTCCTGACACACAAATGTCAGGTCACACCGGATAAAATGAAAGAGCAGTGTCAGAAACACCACTCAGTCCGCCTGGGTCTTGGATTAGAGCGTGCAGGAAATCCCCAGGGACGTGTCTCAGGTGAACCCGGCAAGTAATCGGCACACTGCCTTCCAAAACGCGTTCAATTAGCAGATGGACCTTTGCCTAAGGTGACTATGGCTGAGAAGGACAGGCGTTGATTCACCAGGTTACCTCCGTGGGATCTGCTGTATTTAGCGCCAGGCCACAACCCTGGTCAGGTTTTTAGTCAGGTTTCCTCTGACTAAAAAATTCGAAGTAAAATAAGAGTAAAGCATGCCGCCCCTTCACCCCCCACCGACGTCTGATGGAATGAAAACTCAGATTGTGGATAAAAATCCAGCTCCTGCCTAATGCATTTTCCTCTCGGAGGAGCTGTGTGGCTTAGCAGCCCTGCCACTACATAGGCAAAACTGCAGAGTTTGTCTCTTTTGTCAGTCTGGAGATAAAATCCTATTCTTTGTAATCCCTGAAGAAACAAATCAAATAAACTCGGGCTGAGCTAACCATTTTCAATCCATCAAAGCAATCAAATTCTGTTTACCTGAATCACAATGATTTCTAAAATGTTATTAAAAAGTAAAATGGAGTTGAACTGTTCCAAAAAACCGAAAATGATGTGCAAACACAAAAGGGATAAGATTTCTGTAATTATGTAGACATAAAGTCGGGGCCATCATTTGAACCACAATACACTGTAGCTATGGCATGTAAAGATAAAGAGCCCTTTGTCTAACACGGCTGCTGCTACTGATGCATAAACATAATTAATGTAAGAAGTCTTCAAAGAGGTGACTATTCATTTAGTTAGTTTTTTTGCTCTTTAGGGCAAACAATGGTTTTATAATTTAATAAACCAATTAACTGATTATGTCTCGCCCAAAATATTTGTATATCGCCCCTTCTATCATCTCAAAAATCCTCATCCCATTTCTTAGCCAGAGAGTGGTATTGTAAATGTGACTAATTAGTGTCTTTGGCAAATGTTTTGCTGGCAGGTTATCTTGCAGCAAATTCTTTGGGAATTTTTGTCTCCATGTGCTTTCACAAACATTCACAACAACAACAGAAAGCCCTTTTTCAGCATCATTAGAAGTTCAGATACCACGGTATTAGGACTGTTTAGAGGCACTTGGAAAGAAAGAATGATGTGGCCCTGCTTCTTTATCATAATTCTTCCACTCTTCTGTAGGGGGAACGATGCAGTCCTTCAGTGGCATGGCAGGTGTTATCACCCCCTCCAAATTGCTTCTTCTGTTCAGGCAGGAGTCATTCCGTGGGCTTCAGGTAACTATCGCTAGCTGCATTATAAGGGCGATGCTCACCACACTGCAGCTGATGGATCTGGCAGCATTTCCATTATAACCCTCTATTATCAGGGAGAGAAAAGCCGGCTGGGAAAAAAATGCATCCAGGAATAAAATTTGACATCCTTGCAAATGGCAGAAAGTTTCAACCTAGGCACATTCTTTCAGCACTTTGAAATGTGAAATTGTCATGACACGGTTTTCAGGAGAAGAAATATACATCAATAAAGGCAGAGAAATGGAGTCATTTAAGAGGATTTGCTGGAACCCTCAGTAAACGATGTTTTTATGATGGGTACAAACGGCGCTCTGGGCTCTAGCTCCCCAAAGCCACTGACTGTCTCCAGCAGGGATGTGACTTACAAGTGTTGCATAATTAACCCTATTCTGACCTGCAGCCCTCTGCTCCCACACTTTCAGCAAAGTATCCATTCATTCATTCACTCCTTTGTAGAACCAAAAATTCAGAGCCTCCAATCCATCCACCACAAGCTAGAAATGGTCCCTGCCCTCGGGCAGCGTATCGTCTAGGGGGGCAAATGCAATAAAAATGGGTTGGGTGCAATGAGAGGTGAGGACCATGTCTTGTAAGACCCCATCAGAGGCACTGAACTCAGACAAAGAGGATCAGGAAAGCTGCTTTCTGCAGGAGGTGATGCATAAGCTCCCACATTACTGAGAGAACAGGAGCTGAAAGATGAAGAGAAGACCTTGCTTGAAGGTGCAGTGGCGAGAGAAAATGCCCACCCCAGGCCCTAGGAGCCCTTAAGGATGGTAGGATCCTGGACCATAAGGGCCAAGAGCTGGAAGAGGAAGTTAGAGGGCGGACGGGCTGGACAGTGTGCAGGGCTTGAAGCCATAAGAAGGAGTTTGAACTTCATCCTGGGACGAATGTGGAGACAGAGAAGGTTTTGATCAGAGGAGTCACGTGATCAGATTTACATTCTGGAAGAACATATAACACTTCCCACAAACCCCTCTCTACTACACCAACAAAAAATTTTTTAGGTCCTAATGGATTTATGGTTCATATGGCTCCTACAGCCCCATGATTGATGATTTATTTTCCCTGAGAAAAATAAAACTGAACCGTTTGTAAAGTTCTTGCCAAAGCAGCAGTGGGGCACTAACCTTCTCAGGCTACCATTCACGGATTCAAATGTTCGTGCAGGGCACACACCTTCCTTAGAGTCTATGGGAAGGACCCTTCCCTCAAGCTGGAGAGAAATAGATAAGCCAATAAGATCCACATAAACATAAGACCCCTGAGGTCCCATATGATTAAAGGGCAGACAGCAAGTTCTGGAAGTTCATGGGATGGATGGCTTGAACTTGGACTGAGGTGGCCCAAGAAGGCTGATGGAGGTGACATGTTCTGAGATGGGTAGGAGGGGTGACATGAACAGGGGGCAGGGTGGAAATGAACACAGGAGCAGAGAGGAATAGTCAATCTGTCGGCAAGAGGTGATGCCAGCAGGAGACAGCTGAAATGAATACAAGTGTATCAGATATGAAGCAAAGGATCTGGGCCTCGATCCTGTGGCTGGCTGAATAGGGTGCGGGCAGCAGCAGTGGCAGCACCCCAACACCACAGTGGACGATTCTTACAGGGCACTGCTTATCCTCGGGTCCCTGACTCTGGACCCTGTTACTTTCTACCACACCTCATCGCCTTTCCAGTACCAAGAGTGCTGGGAGAGCCCGAGAAAAATGCAGACACCGCGGATGCTCTTTGCAAGATAGATTTAAACAGGATTCCAAGGAATAGGAGGAACCTACTATGTCATGGGAGATGCTTTGTAAACCGGCCCCACCGTCTCCAGATTCACTGGTCTCTCGCTCCCCTCCCCCCACAAGCCCCAGACATTCTGAAACACTTGCAGTCGCCCTCCTGGCTCCTCGCCTCTTTGCACACCCCCCAACCTACCCAGAGCATCTTTCCCGCTAAGACCCAGGCATCACCTTCTCCGGGCAGTCCCGCATGCCGACCCCTCCACTCACCCCAGGCTGCCCTCCACTGCCACTGTTGCTGGGAAATGCTCCTTATAGAGCTTTGTTTACTTCTTCTTGTCAACCTCTAGTCTGGAAATTCTTTTGGTTAAGCACAGTGATTAAGAGCTTGATCTCTGGTGGGAATCCCCAAGACCTCCCAGGACAGCACCAGAATATAGCAGAAACTCTTTGACAAATATAAGACTGGATGCATGAACTCGGCAGGTGGGGGGATCCCATCATATCAATCTGCCAACTCCAGAGAGCCCTCTAAGCGCACATCCTAAAAGCCTACATATTCAGGAAATTGCATTTTTCAAGCTCCAGAAACTGACAGTGGCTCCCCAAAGAGTTTTTACTGGGAGGGTGCCGCCATTTAAAACACGCCTTTTGGCTGTATCCGCACTGCCCCCTAAACAACCATTCAATGCAGACACAGTTCAAAAAAAAGTTAATTCAGAGGGGGAAAACGTCAACTCGGGGGTTGTTTGATTTTCTGGCTTTCCAGCTCAATCACAAAGGTCACTCTTAGAGCCCTGGGTAAATATAGCCTGGGTCTGAGTGTCTTGAGTCATGTGACAATGTTATCTCATTAATCCCTACGAAGTCCTACGGGTAAGATGACAAGTATTACTGAGGGCCTAGACTAGCAATTCTCGAATTTCAGGGTGCATCGGAATCACCTGGAAAAGTTCTTCAAACACAACCTCTGGGCCCCCCCTCTGGAGTTTCTGATTTGCTATGTCTAGGACGCAGCTCACCAATGCACGTTTCTAACAACGTGACGCTGATACCTGTGGTCAGGGACCACATTTTGAGAACCCCTGCCCTAGACTATGGTTGATGACCTTGCATAAGCTCTCATCTATCAGCTCTCAGACACTTGGTGCCGGACTGACTGACTTCAGCTGAGCAAGTGCCCAGGTAGTGAAGTAAATTGAAATCAGTGTGCTTACCTGGCCCATTTGCTTCTCCTGTAGTTCAAGAAGGGAGTGGCAACTTGCCAGCTCCAATCAGGTCACGAGGATGGAGAAGCCAGGGTCAGGGGTATTATTTTTTCAAACAAGAATCCCTGATATCAACTGCGCGCAAATTACTCTAGCTCTCTCTCTAAGGTGTTCACCGTAGGGTTTTGAAGAGGAGGTCAAAACAAAATTGAGTTCTGATGCAGATTTCACAAGAATGGGTTTTCAAATCAAATCAGATGAAACCTCTAGGTGCATGGGACTTCTCTACCCCTACCCAAATGTGACCTCTATTAAGATGGGGAAAATGCTTGAAAAAACTCTTCGACATCAAATAGCAACCTAAGAGCATTTTCTGGTGATTTAAATGTAAACGAATCAGAAACATCTGGATTAAATTTTACCCAAATTCTACACAATCTAAACAATTAAGGTGGGGGAGGAAGCACTTGGCAAACTGTGCCTGGGGTTTAATCAAGCCTGAAGCATTTGAAAATTGGTCCGAGGTGTTGATGAGCTCTGAGTGAAGCCGAAGGGCCCAGCCCTGGGGTTGCCATTCTGAAGGCTCAAAAGTAACACAGCCATCAACTTTCCCCTTCCCAGGACTCCGGGCGGGGCCTCCCTTCCATCCATTTTCATCATGACACCATTTGGATGGTTCTTTCACAGTGTGATGCTCTGGACAAATCTGGATGCCTGATGACCAGGGGCAGATGGGAATTGTGAAAGGCACTGTGAGTGGTTAAGAATCTGATGCTGCTTTGTCAGGATAATGAACACTGGCTGCTGCAAGGGAGCCCTGGAATCTCAGTGGCTTCATACCACTAAGCGTATTTCTTCCTCATGCCTTCTGGGTCAGATAACTCTGCAAGACGTCTCTCCTCTAGCCACTCAGGAATCCGGGCTGCTCCCATCTCCCCACCCCGCCATGTATCACGCTTAGTGTATCCCCATGGCTGTTGCTGAGGGAAGAGAAGGATGGAAGGTGGGAAGGATGGAAAGCCTAGTTTCGAATCTCAAGACCTGTCCTGGGAGAGCTGTGCCACATTCTGCAAGACCCTTGACCTCTTAAGTGTCAACTTGGTTTCTTCCTCTGTAAAGCGGAATTCATCACAGCACCCACCTCATGGGGCTCATGGGAGAATCAAATGAAGTTATGCAAAGTGTGGTCTGCTGGCCAGTATCACGGGCATCATCTGAGAACCTATTAGAAATGTGGACCCTCGGGCTCCACCCCGGACCTACTGAATCAGAATCTGCATTTTAATGAGTTCCCTGGGTGATGTGAGCTTGCAAAGTTTCGGAAGCAATGCACCAAAGCACCCAATACAGAGTAAATGCTCAGTGAACATTAGCTGCTACTATTATCTAAACGCCAGCTGCCTTTCCAGGCTTAAAAACCATCAAGTCAATTAGCCCCTCACCTGCTCACAATCAGCAGGGACATCAGTGGAGATTATCGGGTTTAGGGGACTGGCTTCTCCTCCTGTGAACAGTGACCCTTCCTCCCGATGTCCTTTCATGAAAAGGTGGAGACGGGGGCCTTTATTTTAACTGACAAATCAAAGCAAGTCAGGACTAGACTGCAATCATTTTATCCTCATTATCCCAAGGAATTTCAGCGCATATGGCACACTGCCCTCATCATTACACACTGATCACAGACCCTGTGTGTTACCTAGGATCAACCCAGTTAACATAAAAGGTAAGGAATGGACCCAGATTTTTAGACAGGCTGTCACGGAAAATTTCCTTCCTGGGGGTGCTGGGGAGGGGAGGGTTAGGACCAACGTCAAGTAAATCATTTCCCACCCACCTCCTGGTAAAACATATTTCCATGGCTAGCCTGGCTTTCCAAAACAAGTCCTGTCCAGCTCACTTAGTTGATGGCGCTTGCTTTCGGGGATGTTGAGGGATTCTTTTGGCCAGCTGCCTGCCTGCCTAATTTCCGTGATTACACCAACTCATCATCCAGAAAGTGCCCTCTGCAAAATGACAAAACTCATATCAGGTATCTCTCCTCTGCCCCTTCCCCTGTTCCCTCCTCCCTCCGCAAAGCCCCCGTCGGAAACACAGGACACTTGAGTGTGGTAATGGATCTGGTAATGGATCACACAACTTCGGAATCTCAGTTTCCTCTCTCAGCTCTGTGTCTCCTCAACCACACTGATCACTATGAAGCCCAGCAACGTTCACAGCAGCTTGCAGGCTGCCTCTTCTTTCCCTCCCCCTGCCTCTCTTCTCCCTCCCCTTCTCTTACACACACACACTTACACACACACACACACACACACACACATACACGCGCGCGCGCGCGCGCGCGCGCGCGCAAAATACTCAGAACATTAAAGAAAGCTGTTAAGCTAATCTGGTGCATCTAAATGGGCAATATATATTGAATCCATGCTCCATTGATCATAATTATTGCAGTGCCCTTTATCAAGTAGCCATCTTAAACCATTATTTAGAGATCATTTTGCTTTCCATTACTGTCACTATATTGCAAAATTCGCTGGGAATTGGATGCCTGGTGATAGAGGGGTGTGCACAGTATTAGCTGGGAATCTGCCCACGTCATCCAGGAGTGCTTCCAAATGGACAGACTTCAGCGCCACAGTCAGTGAACTTTTGAAGAGCCCCGCATCAGCTTTACGGCAGAAAAATAAATCCTGCCCCCTGGTCTGATTTTCCACCTTGGCTCTGCAAACAGTATCACCATTATTGTTGCCTTGCAATAAATCCCCAGTAAAACCCTCAACATACAAGGCCCCCGACTCACACTGGGCATTCTGCAGACGAAGTGCAGTCACTGAAAAGTGCCTGAATAAAGGCATCTGGCCTGTGGGAAAGAAAACAAGGGCAGCTTATCTGGAATGCCCCAGCCTCCTAAATGAAAACTTTTATACCAAAACCATGGCTCCCTTTCTTCCCCATCCTAAGGATGCTCCATGGTAGATGAGCTGTTTCATCTCCTCCAAAGCCCTGTTCTGACATCAGTATCGTCTCTTCTCCCTCCAGCCTCTATTGGAGACACTCTGCAGAGAATGAGACATCCCAGACTTCCAGACGGGATGAGCAGAAGGCGGTGTAGCATAGTGGTTAAGGCCACTGACTCACCCTTCAGAGCCAAGTTCAAACCCAGATCCAGTCAGCTGCTCCCTGCAGAGCCTCGGGTAATCCATTCACCGTCTGTCACGCTCCAAAGCTGCTTCTGTACAAACTGGAATTAAGATGATTATAAACCCCTACCTGTAGGAACCCGCAGTGGATGGGTTCAGATCTGTGTAGAGCGAGAGCTCGTACAAGTTAGCAGTCATTACTCTTACGCAGGGCAGTGGTTCACAAATGCTAAACTGCATTCCAATTACCTGGAGAGCTGCTTAAACCACAGATTGCTGGCCCACCCTGCTAGATCTCTGATTCAGTGGGTCTGGGGTGGGGTGAGGATGTACTCTCCAACAAGTTCCCAAGTGATGCCGCTGGTCTGCGGACCACATTTTGACAGCCCCTGCTCTATGGAGTGGAAACTGTGAAATTACCACCATGGACAGGGGTGTGTGCACGCCCTCTGCAGCCTGGGACTGTCCCCCAAAACGAGCACTGAGCAAACTTCACTCCCCTTCTTGGGTCAGTTTCCCACCAGTGAAAACCAGTGAGCAAAAGCAAACCCAAGACTGTCCTTTATAAAAGAGAGAAACATAAAACTTGGGGTCAGACAGACCTGAATCTGCCTCTAGGCTCTACTACTTGCTAGCTGTGTGACTTTATTGACTTCCTTACCCTCTCTGAGCTTGTCGTCTCATCTGAAGATTGGATTGATAGTCCCTACTTCATGGAGTTGTTGTTATGGAAATAAAATTATATGACCTGTAGAAAATACTAATACTGTTGCTGCTATATAATAGACAATAAATGGTCATTATTAATAATAATGTTAGGTTGGATCACTTGAAATTGCTGATATCTGACCATATTTTACCTACAAAATTGAGTTTCATATGGATAGCCTAATTGTAATAATGACAGCAATAATAAAAATAATAGCATTCACTGCAGGAAACCTGAGGACATCCAGTCAGTTAAATTGCACCATCATTTTAACTACTGTTTTTATCAATCAGATGCCTGATTTACACTCCACCCCCGAAACACACATACACACACAAACTGATTTAGTGGGCTTAGGCATAGTTTTTTGTTTGTTTTTTTAAGCGATCCTCCAAATGATACCAGTGAGTGGCCAGAGTGTGAACCACAGAAATCCATGTTTTGTGAGGGTCCTTTGGCATTTCCTGGACAGCCAACCTGCTTTCCGTTTGGCAGCTTCTAAATTGCTAAGAGTGGGAATCCAGATAACTTAGCTTTTCTGGTTTATAGTTTATAGTGTGTGTCTGTTTTTTATTAAAATGACTGATAACATAGTAGATGCTCAACAAATGTTGAACTGAAAATGTGTTAAATAGGGCAATGAGAGCAAAGCACATTATCATCTCGATAGATCCTGAAGGACTTTTGATAAAATGTAATGTCCATAACACTTTAATGTTTTTCCAAAATAAACTCTTAGTCAACCAAGAATATAAGCTAGTAGCAGATATGATGAATGGATGGATGTGTGTATGTGTGTGTATATGTACATGGGGGTGCCTATATGTATACATATACATATATCTATAATTTGTTTTTTCAAACTAACAGCCAGTATCATGATTAACTTTAAAATGGAAGACACTGCCATTAAAAGGAACAAAACAAAGATACCTACTCATTATGACTGCTTAACATTGTTCTAGAAGTACCAACTGATAGAAAATAACATGAAACAGCAGGAATAAAGGCTGGAAACTGCAGACAAAAATTAGCATCACTGTCTACTTGGAAAACCCATGAGGAAATATTAGAACTAATAAGAGGCTTCAATGAGGTTGGTGGTTATAAACTTAGTTTACAGAAATCAACAATGTGTCTATAACCACTTAGAAAGGACATGCTTTATAACAGTCATAAAAATATAATGCCTGAAAGGAACTTATCACAAAATGACTACAATCTGTATGATAAGAACCATAAACCTCTACTCAGGGACACAAAAGGATAGCTGGATGACTGTAGAAAACATACCATGTTTCATGATGGAAAGACCTAATATTTAAAGATATTAATACTGACAAATCACGCTATGAATTTAACATAATCCAAGTCAAAATTCTAATACTTCTTTTCAAACCTGACTAAAGTCTATTTGAAGATTGTGGTGTGTGAGAAGAACCAGGAAAAAAATCTGGAAAAAGAAAAATACTAATGAGCAAAAGCACTTACTAAAATGTATTAAAATTCTGATAATCAAAACTGACTCCAAAAGAGACAGATTAATTAAACAGACTGGGAAATTCAGAAGCAGACCCAAACATATAAAAAAAAATTTATACATAATAAGGTTAGAATTTCAGACCAAGCAGGAAAGCCAAGACTATTCAATAAAGAATCTAGGGGTAACCATTTGGGAAAAAAAGACAAGTTACACCAACATAAATTCCACATGGCTTAAGCAATTTAATGTAAAAGTACTAACAAAAAGATACATAAATATTTTTTATAAAACTTGATGAGAAACTCCTTTGAAAGAATGGCACCAAAATAAAATTTTAAAACATTAAAATTTAAAACTTATTCTAAATGGCAAAAAGAGTTATAAGGAAAAAAAGAGAAGATATATTTTCAATTTTTGTGCTATTCAGGGGCTAGTATCCTTACTATTTAAAGATATATTAAATTTCACCAGAAATATGTGTATAAAAAGTCCAATATAAATTTGGATAAAGGACATAAACAAGATATTCACAAGTGAAGAAACAGTCAATAACCACATACAAATGTTCAATATCACCAGTAGTCAAAGAAACATAAGCTAAAACACAATGGTCTACCTTTTTTACTTATTGTATTATTATCAACTTTAAAAAAGAATAGCCAGAGTTGTCAAAAATGTAAGACAACATATAGGCATTCTCATACATTGTAGGTAGGAACATAAATTAAGGTCTTTTGGAGGGCAATTTGGAAGTATATATCCTAAACCTTAGACCCAGTAAATACATTTCTGGAAGTGTAGTGGAGTAAATAATTAAACACGTGCACAAGGACTGTACAAGGATGATCTTTGCAGCATTACTTATAGTAGCCAAATACTGGAATATTAGTCACTAAAAATTATGGCAGAAATCCAAATATATTTACATGCACACAGTCATGGTAGGGTAGGGGTTCTCAAACTTGAGTGTGCATCAGGGTGAGCTGGAGGGCTTGTTAAAAAAAGATTTATGGCCCTGCCCCCAGAATTTCTCATTCTGCAAACCTGGGATGAGGTTCTAGAATTTACTTTCTAAGTGCCCAGGTGACTTTGATGCTGATGACCCAGGCATCACACTTTGAGGGCCCCCATGATAGCTCGTTGCTTAGTGAGAAAAGCAAATTACAACAGAGTGGAGGTAGCATGATCCAGTGTCTCTATGTACCTTATATAAGCACAGAAAAAAATCCTCAAGGATAAACCTGAAAATGTTAACAATGATTATTTCTAGGTGTCAAGATTATGGCTGCTTTTAATTTTTTATGATCAACATAAATTATTTATATAAATTTAATTAATCAGCCATTTCTCCCTCTAATGAGCGACTTCTATGACATCCACATGTGCTTGAGTTCTCCTGAGCTCTCTCTGCCTTGAGACACTTGGAAGACAACACTTCGAGGGTTTTTTACTAGTAATAACTACTTTATTAAGATATAATTCACATCCCATACGATTCAGCCATTTAAAGCATACACTTCAATGGCTTTTAGTGGTCACAGAGTTGTGCAACCATCACCACAATCAATAGAATATTTTCATCCTCCCCCAAAGAAACTCATAACCCCCAGCAAATACTCCCCATTTCCAATCCCCTCCCTCCAGCCCCTGGCAACCACTAATACACTTCCTGTTGCTATGGATTTCCCTATTCTGGACATTTCATATAAATGGAATCATACACTACATGGTCCCTTGTGACTGGCTTCTTTCACGTACATGTTGTATTTACACAAAATTCCTGCCCTTGTAGAGTCATCCCACAACCCACTTTATCTTGCATGCCGGACTCAGCAAAGCACAAGGTTTCAAGATTTATAGACACGGGGCGAAGTGTATGAAGTTTTACACACTCTGTGCATCACCCCTCCCCTCACCCCAGGTAATTTTAACTTGCAGTTGGGTTCTCACCTCTGTTTTGGACTTGATTTTGAGACACAGGTCAACTCCTAATAGACATGATGATGAGGCAGCAGTAGGGCAGGTCCAGGGTCTGTGACCCCCAAGCCAGCTGCTTGCTTACTCAGGGTTCCATTCGTCTCCTGGGACCAGACGACACTAGCACCATGGAGTTGCTGGAGCATTCAGTGATTTTTTTTTTTTTTTTTTTTGTGATACGCGGGCCTCTCACTGTTGTGGCCTCTCCCGTTGCAGAGCACAGGCTCCGGACACACAGGCTCAGCGGCCACGGCTCACGGGTCCAGCCGCTCCATGGCATGTGGGATCCTCCCGGACCGGGGCACGAACCCGTGTCTCCTGCATCGGCAGGCGGACTCTCAACCACTGCGCCACCAGGGAAGCCCGCACTCAGTGAATTAATGCACGTCCGCTGCTCAGAGCCACGCCTGCTACTGCATAAGTGTTCAGCACATGTTAGCCATTAGCATGATTATAACAGTTAATTGGATTTCGATACCTGGCAAAAATTCTTTGTCATGAAGCTCTGATGTGGTCACAGAAGCAGATATCTGGAATAGATTTAGCAAAATCTTCTCTGATGAAAACATCCTGCCTCCTTCTCCTTAAAGAAGGAGTGGGTTGAGGAGAAGACTTTGGCTGACTCCAACCCAAGCAGTTGCCCCGTGCTAAGAAATTAACACCTGGAGAGGGCTTTAGAAAGCAACTAGATCAGATACAAGGACAGACCATGATCATAATCACAATACCAATAAAAATGAATGTCAAAACCAACTCTGTTACATTTGTCTTTCTCCCAAAGACATGTCTGTAGTCATTATTCAATTCTCAAGATGCTCTTGGGGGCCCAGTAATGTCTGTGGGCTCCTGACTTGACACGATCAGTTCAGAGACGTGGGGAAATGCAGCGATAACTGTATGAGACAAGAAGAACCACGTGGCCGAGCATCCCAGAGCAATGATTAAGCCTTGCCAGGTCAGCTTTGCTAACTAATGCTTCAAGTGGGACACAGCAAGGTCAGACGCTCAGAATTTTTCCTATATTATTTAAGGCCATTTACACTTTTATTTGTTTCTTTTCTAACTCAAAAAGCTCACTGCCGGGCTTCCCTGGTGGCGCAGTGGTTGGGGGTCCGCCTGCCGATGCAGGGGACACGGGTTTGTGCCCTGGTCTGGGGGGATCCCATGTGCCGCGGAGCGGCTGGGCCCGTGAGCCATGGCCGCTGGGCCTGCGCGTCCGGAGCCTGTGCTCCGCAGCGGGAGAGGCCACAGCGGTGAGAGGCCCGCGTACTGCAAAAAAAAAAAAAAAAAAAAAAAAAAGCTCACTGCCGTTAACTTTTAAAATTCAGCATGATCAATAAATAGCTTGTGTGAGCAATGTGTTAGAAGGTTGGCAGAATTTGACTTTTCTGGGCAAGACTATTTTTGGTGAAAACATTCTAGAGTGTCTAAAATAGCTTGGACTCCCTTCCAGATGGAAGGATAAGGCAGCTTCATTTCCCTAATCCATATGGTGTCACCAAGGAAGGGTGCATGGGTGCACCCACCAGCAGCCAGAACGTGTTCTCTGGAGCTGAGTCTGTGTTGTGGCGCCCCTCCGGATCCAGGTTCTCCAGAACCCAGCACCCTCCATCGTCTCCATCGGACCTCCCAGCTCTGGGGCAGGTTCAGTCTCTGTGTTGTACCAGTCACAGGTGGGAAAGAGAAGTTTCCAGATATTCTTTGCCTCTCCTCTTCCTTCTCTCCCCCCTTTCCCCTCTTATCTTCCCTCTTTTTAATCACCAACAGCACCTACTCTTGCTGTTGAGCAGGTGGTCATAGGTATGCACCCTTATAACACCGACTTGATCTACTTTTTCTTAATCCCCAGAAACTAAGAGTTTTAATTACTTTCAATCACTGGTATCTCACAAGTGAAACCCAACAAGTGTTCTGTGAGCTAATAAAAACATAAAATCCCAGCACAACATTTAATAAGGCATCAGCAGTGGGGCCATTCAGTGCAGAGGCAGAGTTCTCTCACGCCTCAAGATATCTGAAGATGTTACCGGAATACTGTTTAGTAAAGTAAATGTTGACCCTTGCTTCCCATACAAAAGAAGCTAACATTATGTTCAGCATTTTTTATATTTTCCAATACGATCTGAAAGATAGAAAGTGAGTGATTATTCCCATCGTTAAAAAAAAAAAGTTAAGGGCTTCCCTGGTGGCGCAGTGGTTGAGAGTCCGCCTGCCGATGCAGGAGATACGGGTTCGTGCCCCGGTCTGGGAGGATCCCACATGCTGTGGAGCGGCTGGGCCCGTGAGCCATGGCCGTTGAGCCTGCTCGTCCGGAGCCTGTGCTCCACAATGGGAGAGGCCACAACAGTGAGAGGCCCACATACGGCAAAAAAAAAAAAAAGTTAAAATGATCAGTTTTTACAATTGAAGGACCAAGATACAGTTGTCTGAAAAATGTATACACATTAAATGGTCCGTTTTTCAGTGACAGTCAGATAACTAGAGTATTACTGCACTTATTTTAACTAATAAAATGCAAATGTGTCATTTCCCTGGAGTCATTACAGGTTCTTGTTGTTAGTACCCTTCAGAAAATTTAAAAATTTATGAAACTCGGTAAATATATAATTAATATTTTAAGACATTTTCCCATATTCCCCTAAGCTGCTTCTTTGTCAAGTGTGAAACTGACTTAGCCAGTTCCAAAAAATGATGGCAGTGTATCTTTTCACTCTTGGTGTTGGAAAAATGTTTCTAAGGGCCTTGAGAACAGATATAGTTATATTTATTTATTCAAAACAAGTAAAGTTGAGTCAGCTAGGCTGTACAAATAACTGGCACCGAGGGTTAGAGAAGATTGCTTGGTGATATCTACTGTTTGTAAATCTAAGGATAGAAAATAAATGAAAGTTTTGAACTATTTTTCGCAGAAGGACTTTGGAAAGCACTGACCACAAAGCATTGCCATGAGAGTTAAATTTATTTTATTTTTATTTCTTCAACAAACACTTACATAGTGCTTACCACGTGTCAGTCATTAAGACTACGTATTAAATATTAACTAATTTAACCCTCCTAACAACACTTTGATGTTCTATTATCCTCATTTTATAAATGACGAAACGCAGGCACAGAAAAGGTTCTACGCTCACTGCCCCATACACGTGAGATAAACACAATGTGTGACTCATGTCTGGAATTTTAAAATGCACATTTCCCTCTAGGTATCACTGACTATTCAACTTGAAAAGTGGTTGAGGGACTTCCCTGGTGGTCTGGTGGGTAAGACTCCACACTCCCAACGCAGGAGGCCCGGGTTCAATCCTGCATGCATGCCGCAACTAAGAAGTCCACATGCCACAACTGAAAAAAGATCCCTCATGCCACAACTAAAGATCCTGCGTGCCGCAACTAAGACCCAGAGCAGCCTAAATAAATAAATATTTTTTAAAAAAAGAAAAGTGGGTGAATGCAACTTTTGTAGGCTGAGGGGGAATATAGGATATTTCTGATTTACAATGACTTTAGAACCCAGATAGAATCACACAGTTCAGCCTTTCTGCTATTTCTTATTCAAAGGAAATTGAGACATTTCAAAAGATTAGTTGAGTAAACAGATCACTAATTTTATGATAACCTTATTGGGTAAAAGACATCGGTTCTCAAATCTCAGTGACTCACCAAATATACTTAATTGGTGAAATCTAGACAAAAATATTTACTATTGAAAATCTTTGACCCTGTTGCATTGTTTTTGTCAATCTATTGAAGGTATTTTAAGAGTAACAGCTGCTATAAATGGACATGTTTGCCTAAATAGGGTCCTATAGTAGGTGGCTCAGTGATAATTAGCCATCTGCCTCCAAAAGTGCTGTGCATGCAGAATTTCTGCTCACAGCCCCAACTGCAGAAAAATGTAGTCACTAGCACTTGAAATTAATTTACCGACCAATATATGAGTATATTTAAGTATACAAATATACTGTGTACCTGCTAGACGGAAGAATTTTTAGTCCAGGGCACAGAAGAAAGGTACAAAGACACAAGGACCTTCAAGAGGCCTGCAGTCTGAGACAGAAGCAAAGACGAAATATTCAAAGATAACTAATGGAATGAGTAGGGAAGCATGATAGCAGGGGCAGAAAATAGTCAGTGACGGAGTGGAGAGCAGGGGCAAGACCACAGTGGACAGGGCTGGATGGGACAGGACTGGGCAGGACTGAGCAGGAGAACGGGGACCGTGGCTGGCTCCCAGGACTTCTGCAAGATCACACAGGAGGGGGAAGATTCAACTGAGCAAGGAAGAGAGAGGGCAGACAGGGCTGTTCTGTTCATTATCACTCCAGTGCACATTGCATGAGCCCCTTGGTGTGATTTATGTTTCTTCTATTTAAGCAGAATAATCCAGATGTAATTTTTCTGCCTATAATGCTCTGCTCTTTTGCTGTGTTTTGTGGCTTCGTTTCTTTGTGTGCTCCATCCATCTCCTAAGTAGCTGTGTTTACTTTGCTCTCTCACTCCCTTTATGTCTCATGAATAACAAAATTATAGAGACAGATCGAACATGTCTGAAACGCTTCACGTCGTGGTGAACCTGTCCAGTGGACTGCCTCATGGGCATTATCCCTTTATCTTTTCTCCTTTCTCCTTTTTCTCCCCGTGCCTCAAAACATGAATGGTTAATGGGCAGTTGCAAAGGAGATTTTCCTCTCCAAAGAAACGCCACAAGAAAGAGCTCAAAAGAAAGTGTTAATATACATTTCATTGTACACTCTAGGTCTTATGGTGTTTAACGAAAGATCTGGGTTTTCTTTAGTACTCTGAGTGATAATGAGCATATCAGAAATACAGCAGCTGGTGGGGGTAAACTGTCCCAATCTGGCTTGGGGGAGTGCACTGTGTGGTTGGGGTCTTGTTAACATGACACAATGGGGAGTGAAAGGAAGCTGAGGCCAGTACGTAAGTGAGGCGACCCACCTGTAGGACTGTTTCTCAGAGGCCCAGAAGTGCAATATATGGATATATGGTGTCAGAGGGGCCTGCTCGCAATCAGGGGGTCCATCAAGCAATGGACATGACAATAAGAGGCTCCAGGTAGTGGGCTTTCTCATAGGCAGGTCACACCAACATGGTTCAAGAAGATCAGTCCATATGATGCTCCATGACTGTGGGTGTGGCAGATGAGACTCAGGCACCTGGGGGAAAGATGCTGGTAAGAGAAAGGCATGGCATCAGTGCCTCCAGCAGTGGACCCGGGTTAAAGGCAAAGCTACAAGCCCACTGGGAATCTGCTCAGTGTGTTTGCAAGATGTTTCCACATTATTGCTCGTAGCAATGATCTGTTCATTTTCACTGCTGTGTAGTGTTCCATTGCACACCTAGCACAATTTCTTGTTGTCATTGAACATTTGGGTTGTTTCCAGCTTTTGGCTCTTATGAACCAAGTTTCTGTGAACATTCTTGTGGACACAGGCACTCACTTCTGTCATCATGTACCCAGGTGTGGGCTGAGTCACAGTGTAGATGTCCTTTAGCTTTAGTTCCTTAAATACTTTTTTTTTAAGACAAGATTTTAGAGCGGTTTTAGGTTTACAACAAAACTGAAAGGTGCAGAGATTTCTCATACACCCCTTCCTGCACACATGCCTAGTGCCCCACCCCCCATTATCAATACCACTCACCAGAATGGTACGTTTTTTACCAAGGATGAACCAATGTTGATAGATCATAATCACCCAAAGTCCATAAAGTTTACATTAGGGTTCACTCTTGGTATTTTACACTCCATAGGTTTAGTCAAATGTACGATGACATGGATACATTATTATATCATACAGAGTATTTTTACTGCCCTAAAAATCCTCTCTGATCTGCCTGTTTATCCCTCCCCCATCCCATCCCTGAAAACCACTGATCTTTTTATTGTCTCCATAGTTTGGCCTTGTCCAGAATGTCATATAATTGGAATCATACAGTATGTAGTCTTCTCAGATGGGCTACTTTCACTTAGTGATATGCATTTAAGTTTTTTCCATGTCTTTTCATGGCTTGATAACGCATATCTTTTCAGTGTTGCATAATATTCCAATGTCTGGCTGTCCTTGAGAACTTTTAAGAATAATTTCCCTGCCAAACAGTTTAGAAAAAAGATGAGGAACTAATAATGCTAAGCCAGAAAGAAAGTTTTGAGGCCAGCACAACCTTAGATACTGGCTTAGAGACCAGTCACCTGTCATCGCTGCTACATCATGTTGTGCGGGACAGTAAGCATTTCATGAAGGTGATTCCTGTGCTCCGAGCAACTCCGATCACAAAGGGAAAAATGAGGGGAGTGGAAGGAGGGGGCGGACTAAACAAACAAAATGCAGCAACATCGCATGGAGTTTAGACTTTGCATTTCTGCTGTATGACTAGCCCCTGGTCACAGTCATGCCTTTTCACATTTCCAAGCCTGTTAGGAAAATTAAAATGAGGAATCGACTCCAGACCATTCTACATAATGCTGCTCTTAAGAGAAGAAAATATAATGTCATGAAGACAATAAAATACAGCAACCTTCCTAAATTAGCCCACGGCTCTCGCCATGGCAGGAGATGGAGAAGGGCCAGGATAAAACTCAAATGTGTCATTTCCATGGCTTGTGCCGCTCTGACTAAGAAATATAGGAGAGAAAATGAAAACTTTCCTTTATCAAGAACTTTTGAATTATCTGTGGATTTCTGTCTTCTGGCCCTGTTAATGACAGATAAACTGGAGATGGTGATGCTATATGAATATGAAAAATGACCCAACATCTTGGGCTGACACCCAACATTAAAAAGCTTCATTAAAACCCTTGGAAGGGGCTTCCCTGGTGGCGCAGTGGTTGAGAGTCTGCCTGCCGATGCAGGAGACACGGGTTCGTGCCCCGGTCCGGGAAGATCCCACGTGCCGCGGAGCGGCTGGGCCCGTGAGCCATGGCCGCTGAGCCTGCGCGTCCGGAGCCTGTGCTCCGCAACGGGAGAGGCCACAACAGTGAGAGGCCCACGTACCGCAAAACAAAAAACCTTGGAAGGAAGTGTCTGAGGATGGGAAGAGCAGGGAATACTGAGAAAAGTCAGTTCTAAACCCCAGTCCTGTCTAGTTACCCCCAGTCCTGGCCCAGTCAACCCTTCCGTGGATACCAGTCTCGCCACAGGGAACACACTTGTGTGATGCCTTGAGGCCCCATCAGGAATTCAGGCTGGGGACAGGGCCTTTAGCGAACCTGAAGGAAAGATCTTCAAAGGGGCTTTTCAAATTATCTCGGACGTCCAACTGCTCCTGTGTCTAATTTCCTGTAAATGAATTACGGCTACAAGAATTAACCTTTCCTTGGGGAGGAAAACAAATTACAAGAGACTTCATATAGGATTTTTGCTAAAGTGAAAAGAGAAGACAAAGAGAAGGAGGAGGAAAGAAATGATGTTGGTGGGACCGGTGTTACCCGAGACAGGCTTCCATGTGACTCGCCAGTAGGTGCCTCTGCTCTCAATGGACATGGCCCCAGGCCAGGGCCCACATTTGGACAAGTGGAGTGGGGTCTGGATTTTAGCCACACACCCCTCCTTTACTGCACGTCTTGTAAAGTGCACAACCTACACAGCAGCCCTGAATGTTTGCTTTCCTCCCCTCCTTTCTCATTTTGTAAAAACAAGTATTTTTAAAATTACCTGAAAAAAACAAAACAAAACAAAATAAGAAAATGAGACAGCATTTGTTTTGATCAACTCTTCAGAGGGATGGAATAAAAAGAAAAGAAATAACCATTCAAAGGGCATCCTTCCTGGTGCCAGCCATGAAAGATTAAACAGGCTTCTCCAGATAGGGCAGTTGGTTGATTCTTTATTAATTCATGACTTAGAGTGGATCAGGGATGTGATTTAGCCAGGGAAACACAGGGCAAAGGGAGGGTCTGGGTCTGGGCGAAGCTAATAGAGAAAACTCAGCTCACCCTGCAAATGCCACACACAGTTTTGTTCTTCAAAGGAAGTAAATATCAGAAAACCCCGGCAGGGCCATGCAGCCATGCCTCCATTTTTTTTCAGTCAAACAGATTTGGATCATGTGATGACACTGCAGTTGTCTTTCAGAAAAGGTTTATGCCATTTGGACATCATCCAGTAATTCCAGGTGGCCTGAACAAATTGACCCACTTAAAGGAATTATTGTGGATGCATTTTATATGGGTTGTCCCGTGCCATAAAACTTTATCTATAGAAAAATGTGGGATGGGGGACAAAAAGTTAAAAGGAGGCTCAAACTATTTCCCTGGAAAACGAGAAGCATGGCTATAAAGTAATAAGGCAGATTTTTGCACACAGTGTCTTAAATCATATTGTTAGTGGCATCTTACAGTATCATTTCCTTGAAAAGAAGCTAGTGGACATTGCTTGTGGGAAACCTAAAAGGAACATATTCTTTGTAACCAGATTGTTTCCAAGATGGCTCACTGCCACTGTCCTTGGCAGGAGCCCTCGGTTCTTCACCATGAGGACCCCACCACAGGACTGCATGAGTGTCTTCATGACACGCGAGTGATCAAAGGGAGAGGATGGGGAAGCCGCAGGGTCTTCAATGACCTAGTTTCAAAAGTCACACTCTATCATTTCAGCAATATCCTACTGGTTACATAAGTCGTCCCTAGTGGTGTGGGAGACACCACACAGGATGCGAATACCTGGAGGTAGCACCATTGGAGGCCACCTTGGAGGATGCTGGCCGCCATACCCTCCTCTTGGCAGATCCGATGAACGTCTGTGCATCTGTCTCTCACCTCGCATGATCCTGCACTGTCTTGGGTCTCCTTTCTCTAGACTCTTCTGCCTCCTGCTTCCAAGGCTCCTCCTCTTCAGTCCATGGCTTCCATAATGATATTTGCCAAGGTGGGGCTTCCCCCTGAAGGTATACATACATGCCCATATGCAGGGATGACTCCCTAATCTCTATATTTACCCTAGATTTCTCTCAGAAGCTCCAGGCCTATGTTAACATCTCCTTGCTGGACTAGAAGGGCCGGTGGGATTCATCTCACCCAGCCAGGGGGCTGAAGGGCCAAGCTCATAACCTTTGTCATCTCCAGGTGACACTAGCTTTGGCTGTAAGAAAAAGGATAGTGAACAAAGATCATAGCTGTGCCCTATGTCTTGGGTGCCATAGGCCTCATTTTCCTGGTAACAGTCCAAATGTATGCCCCTGTCCCAGTGTAATTATTAATATAACTCCATTCTCTCTAAAGTGCCCTATTTCAGATGATAAAGTATATGGTGACTCTATAGTCCTTTTACAAGTCTGGATTGTCGATCATTGTTTTATACCAGGTAAATATTAAAAAGCTATCTACAGATTGATCTATACTGAAGGAGGGTGTCAACTGGGCCCATGAAACTGACCGTTAAAACAATTAGATGATGTACCATGGAATGTTATTCTCCAAATATTTCCGTGGTATTTAACATTCTCTGGCATTTCAATGACCTTTTATAAGGCATAATACAAGTTGAAGGACTCATTTATTCCATGATCATATTGTTTCCAAGAGAAAATGAGAGACGCAAAGCAGATGTCCTGGGCTGAGTTGCATATTGCATTTCAGAACCTATTGGCCGGATGCTAATTTCCGCCATTTGCATGGGGGCCCCCTTGCCCTATCATTCCTATCACAGTATCCATGTCAGCTCAATTCTCAGAGCAGCTATAACTGAAACATCAAGCCTCCACCGATTACAGTGGTGTAATGAAGTGCAATGGGCCAGTAATTATTCTACATTACCCCGATCAAGTAACATACAGCCTGTAGTTATCACAGTGAGATCCCAGTGCTTTGTCAGAAAGAAAAAAAATGGCCATGAACGTCATTTAAAGGGTGTCATCAAAAATGAGTTTGCAAGGTTAGAAATGTAAGAGGACCCAGTCCCGAGATGTTATCTTGGACTCCTAAATGCCTCACAGTTGGGGCATAGAGGCCTCCTCTCATAAACTCGTTTTGAGTGACTCAGTGAAAAGTTATATTCAGAAGCCACCTGTAAATCGAGAATGATATTTTGGTAGAGAAAGAAGTCTGGGGAAAGGATGGAAAAGGAGGAGGAAAACCTATTAATGACATTTCAAGCAACTCTACATTCAAAGCATTCTGGTTCACTTGCTTTAGGAGAGAACATTAGTGCCCTAATGGGTACCCCCAAAACTGAGGATGCTGGTGGGGTGGGCCCTTAAAATCCCCCTGAATGTGGCTTCCATATAGAGCAAAGCCTGGGTTAAAATTTGCTTTGAAAGGGGTATGATTAGCTGCAAAGATGAAAGCAAGCTCTAGTAGTTTACTAAGCCCTCACTCAGGCGTGCTGGCGGGTTGACTGTTTAACAACTGGCAGCTCATTATTTAAAGACAGTGCACAGTTCAGTTTCCCCTAAAGCATGGGATTGGTTCTAGAGAGTGCTACAGCTTGGGTTTGCAAACTGTTGAAAAATGTGGACCCATAAAGTTGTTACTGCAAAGAAAGATAGGGGTACCCTACCTCAAGGGCTTCTGCCACGGACACAGCCCCTGAGCAACACACGCAAATGCCACACGTGCACATGTGTGTGCACATGTGTGTGCATACACACACACACACACACACACACCCCTCATACCCTCATGAGAGCAGAAGAATCAGAACTCAGGTGTTACATCATACAGAGTCAGCTTTGGGATGCATGGAGTGCATTGTCCTGTGGCTAAGAGCTGCCTCTCACCCCCTGACCGCCCCCTCCTCCCCCTCTTGCCACTCCCCCGACCCTTGTCCCCGGCCCTTGCCATCTTCCTTCTCCACTTCTCCCCACTGCCCCAAAAGGTCATGCTTGTGTAGGAAAGAGGTAGAATAGACAGGAGCTGACAGCATGGGCTCTGGACAGGTCTATTCTAAGACTTTTATAGGTTTTAGACCCCACACCATATCCAATATTTTTCATTGTACCTACACCCTATACTCCCTACAAAAATTGGGGGAATAATTTTTCTAATGTTACTGGTGAAATTATTTGGCTAAAAGCAACTCATTTGATTTATAATTGGCAATCATTTTGCAACAATCACCACAGGCTATCAGGAATTATTGCAAAATGAGAAACTTTAATGGTTGTGAATCCTAAACTTTACAATAATGCTAATGTAATATTATATTCTATGGACATGTCATCCTACATTTATCAAGTGTGTGTTTGAAGTTGGACTGAATGCACCATTTTGTTTTATTAGGTTGCGAATATTCTACAAGTCATTGAAGAGCTTACAGGCTCACATGCTTTGCCCGTCGTACTTCAGATTGATTTAAACAGCCCTAGTTCAACAGCCACTCAGCCTGGTTTCAAATCCCTCCATCTGGCTGAGCAAGTTATTTGACCTCTTGGAGCCGCAGTTTCCTCATCTGTGAATTAAGGATAACAGCTGGGACCACCCTGTTAAAAGCATGGAAAGTATTTAGCACAGAGTTAGGTCAAATAACATTCACTATTAGTCATTTATTTCTAAACTTTTTTTCATAATAAGCTTTATAATAACAATAAAGGGTATTTAAAGAAAAAACACTTATACTCTTATAATCAAACATTTTCCATGCTTCATTCCATGCATATATAATTTTACAAAGTCGTAATTTTTCATATATAAATTTTTGTATTCTGGGTTTTTTCTTACAGCTTTGGATCAAAAATACTTTTCTACATTGTTTTAGTTTTCATATAATCATTCTTAAAAGTTGTATAACACTCCATGATGTTAATTTGCCATAATTTGTTTAACTGTTCCCATATTGCTAATCATTTGGATTATTTTCATAGACATAATTTATGACTATGTCATTTATATGTTTTAATCCATTTATATTCCTAGCTCTCTTTGCTTTTGGAATGAGGCATTCCGTGAGGTTACTTTCTACTCTGTGAAGTAACATTTCCTTTAATTTGTCTAAAATGTAACTGGATCCAGTTTCAAAGCGTCCCTTTCCCTCTAGCTCTCGTCTTCTCTCTGGACCTCAGATAAAGGCTGTGAGCAAAAGAAGGAGAATAAAGAAACCCTCTTTGCCTCTAGCAGACTTTGGGAGTAGAATTTCCTATGCCTTTTACATGTGCAGGGCATGACCTGACCACAGACCCACGTCGCTGGGTGCAGCCCCATTTGACTTTCTGTACAAGGGACTCAGTCATTGCCTGACCCAATCATGCCCACCATGTAACCTCACCCCTGGACAAGGCTGATCCACACAGAGAGGTGGCCCACCCAACCTGAGGCTGGGATGTAGAAGGCAGCCAGGTGCAAAGGAATAAGCCAGGTTGATTATTTCTTTCTTTCTAAAACTTGAACAGGAACACCAAGAAAATGAGCCAAATGCAATAAGAGTTTAGGCTGGAAATGGCATGAAGGACCAGCTCCAGGGTGGCCCCAGGATGCTGCCTCCTGGTGTTTATGCCTTTGTGTAGCCCCCTCCCCTTCTGCATGGGCAGGATCTGTGACTTGCTTCTAATCAATAGAATATAGCAAAGGTGACAGGATGTGTGTGATTATGTGCATCTGGGTACATGATTACATTGCATGAGATTGTACTACCCATCTGGAGAGGAGACTTCTCTCTTACCGTCTCTGAAGAAGCAGGAAGCCCTTCGGGAAGGCCCAGATGGCAAGGAGCTGAGGACAACCTCTAGCCAACAGCCAGAAAGAAACTGAATTTCTCAGTCCAAAAGCCTGCAAGGAGCTAAATTCTTCCAACAAGCATATGAGTTTGGAAGCTGGCCCTTCCCCAGTCAAGCCTCAGATGAGGCTGCAGCTTTGTGAAGCCCTAAAGCAGGACACGGCTAAACCTTACCTGCAGACTCCCATGCCATGAAAATCATTGAGATGATCAGTATGTGTTATTTTAAGCCACTAAGTTTTTGGTGATATTGTTATGCAGCAATAGAAAATTTATACTGTAGATATAGAGAGCAGATGGTCCATGTAAGTCAGAATCATCAAGGTGCAGAAACTAGGAGAGAGCAGAAACCTGAGTTGGAAAAAAGAATCACAGAGGATAAAGACACCAGTTGGCAGAGAAAAAAGAAAGAAACTTGTGAGAAGCTGAGTTCCATTAAGCGTGAAGTACTCAAGCCAGCATCTTAGAGATTCCTCTGAGGTTCCCATCTTGCAGAGCTGTGCTGTCCATACAGTAACCACAAGCCACAGTGGTGATTAAATTTAAAGTTAATTAAAATTAAAGTTAAAAGCTCAATTCTTGGGCTTCCCTGGTGGCGCAGTGGTTGAGGGTCCGCCTGCCGATGCAGGGG